>NC_050192.1:28433543-28701043 GCF_008315115.2 Sander lucioperca | reverse complement strand
GCACACACACACATATACACACACACAGACACATACGCACACACACACACACACACACACACACACACACACACAGCCACACATATATATACACACTGAGGTACATCAATCAATGTGTCCCTGAAGTAAACACTTAACCCATACTTGCTCCAAAGGTGTGTTACCACTGACATATATGCTATTGAAAGTTGATTCCTTTTCTCTTTTTTCCTCTCGTTTTATCTTTCCTCTCTTTTTCCTCTCTCTCTCTCTTTCTGCTTGTTTGTTCTATGCAACGGATATGGCTGATAATAAGTCTTCTTAGTCAATTCATTGAAACGTCCACTTTTGACAGTATTACAGTTTAGCTTCCAGCTTTTCTAAAATGTATTTTAGCTCTTCACTTGGTTAATGCAGTTTAGCTTCCAACTCTAACAATTTTCCTGATTTTTTAGCGTGTAGTGCATTTGAGCTTTAAGATTTTTCGTACTATTTGTTTCATATTTCTGCATTTGTGAGTGATTATCGGTTAGAAAATGAACTCAGACCTCACAATGTTCTACGTGTTTTGTCATTATTCAACTTTTGAAGCCAACAGTTCAGTTTAGCATAAGCTTTTAACTTTTTAATGAAATTCATACGTATTAAAACGATTTCCACTTTTTCAACTATTCTCACTACTTCAACTTCTTCTTAATGATTTAAGCTATTCAACCAGTTTAGCTTTAGCAATTCAGCTATTCAGCATTCCCACGCATTTTCCGCAGGAAATGCATTTTCTAGTTACATGTTAAGACCTATTCCCAAACTGAAATAGACGCAATACATTAATGAATCAGAATCAGAATGAGAAAGGGTTTTATTGCCAAGTATATTTTTTAACACATACAAGGATTTTGTTTTGGTGTTGTTGGTGCACGTCACAAAAGCCATAAAAGCCAGCACTGTTGTGATACAATTAAAATATATGACTCTAATAACTCTTGTGCTTTTTGTTTGTCACGTGCAGAGAGAGACTGGTGGACCCAAATGCAGAGAGCAGGCAAGGAGTAATGAGCACGAGGATTTATTAAACACAAAAAGCAGAACAAACCAAAGGCGGTCCAAAAATGGAGCAGGCAGATAAAACTGAACAGGCTATGACGTGCTGACAGAAACAAAACCAGACACAAAACACGCAACATCAAACAATGATCCGACACCAGACAAAGAACAGCACAGGAACTAAATACACCAGGTAATGAACACTAACAACGGACAGGTGATACAAACAGGTGGAACACATCAGGGCGGGGCAGAACAATCAAACAGGCGGGAAAACAGAAAACAGGAAGTAAATTAGACAAGACAAGACAGACAAGACAGACTACAAAATAAAACAGGAAACCAAATACCAAAACCCTGACATTGTTTGTTTTTTGTAAAAAATGATTATAATGCCAAAAGGGATGGAAAGTCACCTCTACAGCTTAGCAGAAAGTATGAAGATGGAGAAAACGGTCAATCAACAAAAACAAGAAATCAGGGGTATACAGAGTATATAGTGATTGCATAATATGCCACATAATATGGTAATAGTTTGGTGATAATTAACATGTACTTTGACAACTATAAGCAGCAGTGTGCAAATGTGTCAAATGTCAGGTTTTGGTGTGCAGCAATGCAATATTGCTTGACATGAAGGTCTACAAGAATACCCAATTGATTTTGTTCCATGTTTACATACATTTTTGTATTGTTGTGCCATTTTTAAGGCATCAAGCAGCATATCTTCACTGAAAATGTAGTAAGTGCCTCCTCAATTAATATAAAAACTAAGTGATTATGATCACTTGCTACACTTACTGCAATATGTTATTGTATGGCCATGTAAGTATAAGCAGTAATGCAAAGGCAAAGCGCAGTATAGCCTATAAAACTACCAAAGCTTACAATTTCGAGGCAACAGTGTGCAACTTTTGTTCACAACAAGTTCTGGTACACTTTTCAAGATAACTTTATACTTCCAACTGTTGCTCACAACGTTTTAACAAAAAACCAACAAAACAATCTTACACACCTCTCTCCACTGCAGCTGATTGCAGACCACGCCCATCTCCACAATGGTGCCACAGCACAATAACGTCAAATTACTCCAGTTTAGGATAAATCAGCTCATGTTCAAAGTGAGAAAACAAAAGTTGAACCATAATAACATAACTAGATCTAATGTCACGGCTCTTGCAGAAAAGGTGGAAGCTCACAAAGAGACGGTGAAAGAGCTTGAAATCAAACTCAAGTTCAGCAAAGATGAAGCAGACAAAATGAGCCTTGAGAATGCACAGTTGCAGATAAATTTGGAAAAATGCAGACTACTAACTGAAAAGCAGAACTCTGTTATAGCGAGATTGCAAACAGTAGTTGAAAAGTCAGTACTTATGCTTGAGAAACAGAAAAAAAACACCAGTGGTTGAATTAGAAGAACGTAGATATACTACATTGCCTCGAGTGGAGATACAAGTGGAGTGCAAACCACTAGAAAGAGACAATCTCATTGCTAGAGAAAAAAAGATAAAGGATGATAGACAAATGGAAGAATTAATTAAGCGTAAAAACCTGCAGATTTGGGCATTACAGCATGCAGTGAAAGACAAACAAAATGTAATTGATCAAAGGAATCTGGAGATATCTAGTTTAATGGACCATAAACAATTAGCACAGGATGGCGCTAAACAAATGGACAACACTGTTCTACCTGTTAAATTAAACCAATTGAATGGCACACTCAAAGATGTTGAGGAAGATTTGAAAATTACACAGTCTGAGCTCAAAGAGACGAGAGAGGAGATGAGAAAGGCCAACCAAGAAAACACCAACCTGGATGAAACCGTCACACATCTACAACACAAAGTAAAGGCCTGTAATCCAGACCTGATTAAGAAGAGAGAGAAAAACAGAAACATGAGAAACTGTATGATGTGGTTCAAGGCCAAACTGCAGGCCTGCATGGGTAATACCTCTGACCCCAAGAACTGTATACAGAAAAGCATTGATGTCAAAAGACACTACATCGACAATGACACCAATGTGCAGATGGATGGAAACACTGAGGCTGGTCTTATAGAAACGGTTGCCAATAAAGACGTAATTATCAGCAGTTACAAAAAGTGCCTCAACGGTTCGTCCAGGGCCCTGAAACGTTGCGGACTACATCAATACTTGGACAGTGTCATTCACGTGAGGCCAGAGAGTAGTGGTCTCCCAAAAGTTGACATCTAAAACTCCCCTTAACCCTCTAGCAGTCACTACAGTGGACAGCTGTTTAAATGTAATTTTCTCCAAAATGCAATAGTTCCTATGGTGGAATTGCATATCAGCCATTAGAATGCTCTCTGCTGCCCTCCTCCATTGAGGTTTATTCAGTGGTTAGTTGTTGTAACTACAAGTGAACCTCCTCTGAATCCAAGATGGCCGACAGACAGTCACACTTGTTGACCACTGCTGGAATATCCTAGCCTGGTTCCGCCCTCCTACGTACTTCCGCTCAATTTTCATTTCCCTTCAGTGCTACGTCTGTGTTTGCGGTGTATTCGCGGGTTTTCTCCAGCCAAATATTTACCGGTCCAATCAGCGAACAGAGGAAGTGCCTGAGAACGATGACGTTGAAGTTGTGCGCTAGTTTGAGTTGTAGTTCCGTAATGGCAACGGAGAAAGATGCGAGCAAAGCTATTCGGTCCGTTGTGGCAACGCTGCCGAATATCCAGAAGTTAAAGCAAGAACAATCTTTGCTGAGTTTTGTTGGTGGCCATGATGTTGTGGACCTCCTCCCCACGGGGTTCGGGAAAAGTTTGATTTTCCAGCTTGCTCAGCTAGTGGTGAAGGAGTTGGCTAAGGCTAACGAAAATCTGGACTAACTTATTCTAGAGAGGCTAAAGATTCTTAAAAACACAGTTTCAGATTTGTGAAAGCTTTATTGTATTTGTGAAAATGCAATAAAGGGAAATTTTACAGGTTTTTTTTATCAGGCTCACAGATGTATGGACCCACAAATGCATGACTCAGGTACGTTGGAATGCCAAAAGTTTATTAAAGCAGACAGAATAAACTTACTGGCAACAGTGTCCAAAACGACAGGCAAAAGGGAGAATCCAAAATACAGTCAGTGGTCAAAATTTAAGGGAAACAATCAGGTAGATAACTCAGGACACAAGGAAAAACGCTCGAAGGCTGTACACAGGGGAAGCAGACAATCTCGCACTGGGGTAAGAGGAAGACTGAACTTAAATACACAAAACAGAGAAGACAATGAGACACAGGTGCAAAACATTAGGGCGGGGACAGGTAATCACTAACGGTGGGAAAAGGAAACAACAGGAAGTAAAACAAAGACAACACAAGGAAAACAGGGAATCTAAAAATAAAACAGGAAATGTGAAAACAACCCGAAAAAATGAGAATCTACAACAAAACAATAATTTGACATAGGAGCGGAATGTGACATTTTTCATATGTAGACCACATTAGACCAGGTCCAGATCCAAAACCACTGTACCTAGACTTGTCAAATCTGGAATAAATTATTCTAGAGAGGCTACATATTCTTAAAAACACAGTTTCAGATTTGTGAAAGCTTTATTGTATTTGTGAAAATGCAATAAAGGGAAATTTTAGTTTTTTTCATATGTAGACCACATTAGACCAGGTCCAGATCCAAAACCACTACACCTAGACTTGTCAAATCTGGACTAAATTATTCTAAATTATTTTGGCCGATATTTGGCCGATATGTGCTTGTTTTTAAATCTCTATTTGAAAGATAAAATGTAACACTAATATACACAGAATTTCTCAACAAAAACATTTATTGAACACTTCACCAATCTACACGTGTATACTTCAATTAAAAATGTATAATGTAAAAACATACTGTATATTCTATAAATAATGTATGAAAAATATATTAAATAAACGAAACAGGTAAGAAGAAAATAAACTTTGTCAAATAAACTTTTCAATGAAAAAATAAAGTTTAGTGCACTTAGCAGCATTTATTAAACTTCTGAGAATACAAATCTGCTTCACAGAAAGTGACATGTTATTATTAATCTCAACATAGCGGTTGCTGCTGCAACAGAGAGAGAATTGGTGTGGGAGAAAATTGCTGCTCGAGTCAATGCGTAAGCATTAACAGTGTATTAATTTCATATTTAATCACAGTTAACGTATAATATTACTAATGAAAACTGGAATTGTATTACACCTATAATTTCATTTGGGTGCAATCCTGCGGGCGAAAAAGTAAGATACTACTATATCCCATTCTGTGGCTGCAGCACCATGATCATTAACTATAATTCATAATCATTTATTTATTTTTAATGGCTCTCACTGGTTTGTGTCCAGGGAACAACTACAAAAAAGTTTCAGAGCGAGTCACTTTTCTGACGGCTACAGTGGCTTTACTATTACAGTATGATCTGCATGACCGCATCACCAATAAAGAAAACTGCCTTTTGCAAAAAACGTAATGCGACACAAAGAATCTGCTGGGATGTTAAAGCATGTCCACGATGGTGGATGTTAGTGATATGAGGACAGGTAAAGTATCTACATGTGTCGGCACGAGAGCAGACAGAATAGAGGAGGTGGTATTCTAGATGAAACCTACCTCAAATACACACCAACAACGCCACCCTGGGAATTTCACCCAGAGAA
The DNA here is from genome assembly GCF_008315115.2 of Sander lucioperca. Lineage (NCBI taxonomy): Eukaryota > Metazoa > Chordata > Actinopteri > Perciformes > Percidae > Sander > Sander lucioperca. Next base: position 28,695,370 of record NC_050192.1, on the reverse strand, counting down.
TGATTTCAATTACTAATGAATGATTTTACTTCCAATTGCAAGATTATTGATATATTTAAGGTCACACAGGTAAGTATACAACGCAGCCAGAGACAAGGTTAAATTTTTAAGAGAAGCACATTTTATTTCAATCAATTTAAAAACAAAACAGTTTAAAACACATTCTTACCAAAAGGGGGAGAAAATAATTGTGACAATAAAAAATAAAATAAAAAAAATAACCAGTGGATGAGAAGGGAATACGAGGGCAGTGAGGGATCCCAGTGGGTCCAGGTATCGTTCGTTCATTTGTTTTTGCTTTCACATATGAAAACGAAAAAACAACTCCTTTTCCCGTTTTTTCGTTTTTTTTTTTAGAAAAACGAAAAAACGACTTGATTTTTGGTTTTCCCGTTCTTGCACGGAAATCAGAAAAAGCACTTGATATTCCGATTTTCCCCTGTGGGTGGTGCTAAATCTGATTGGCAGGATATGCATTCATTGTTTTTCAAATTAAGAGTTTACCCACACTGTATTTGTTAGCCTGTAAAATTAATAGTTTATATGCATGCTATTTGTCACCCAATTATTTGGCTTAACTGACTGAAAAAAATCTATTGAAATAGCCTAAATGTAAACATGTTCACGAATTGACAGTTGTCAGAAAAAAAGGCACGATCTGTTTTTGTAGGAGAGGGGAAGACCCATCTCATCGTTTAACCCTGTTGTGTACAATGTCATGTTAAACAATTTTTTGTTCCCGGTCAAAAATGACCATTCCATTAATACTCATAAAAATTTAAATAATACATTTATTCTTTGTTTTAGATGTTTTTATTAACTTAAATTCTTATGAATAATAAAAAAAAATGTAATGTCTATTTGTTATTTATGGCCTGTATGCCACATTGATCTGAGCTTATACATCTTGAATTCGAGTACTAAAAAACATAATTGCTGGATTATTTTGACTATAATAAGGGACCGTTCGGTATTTATGGAATGGACCACCGGAGGAAAATAGGGGAGGGTCATGTATTTTTATATTTTGCTGAGGGGAGGGTCATCCAACATTTTTTAGTCTGGGTAGGGGGGGTCACCCAACTTTTTTATTCATGAAAAGAGCAAAATTTTAAAGTGGCTTGTTTGGTGCATATTTATCCATGTAGCTCTCAGTCTCGGCCCCCTAGCAGATGGGTCTGACCGCATACGCGGAGTTTGCTGGGGGGGCAGGAGGAGCACTGCCCCCCTGGTGGCTCAAACAGGTAATTGCATTGTTTAAAAAATTAGTGGAATAATTACATCTGGCATGACCAGATATTAAATAAATATCTTAAATAACACAAAACAACTAAATGGTGATAGGTAATACATCTGATTTCATATACTGCTTTAGTAAAAAAAATATTACCTGGCTGACGATGGGAGCAGCAGGACGCAAAAAAAGAAAGTTACTGTTGCACTAGTCTGGACATCTTACCGTGCCAACCTTGCAATAAAGGTTTCCTAAATGCCCTGTATATAAATGTGATGTCAGCTTACTAATTGATTGCGGGTTTTGTGTAGATTTGGACTTTTATACGTTTATTCCACTTTGATTAAACGGCGAAGTGGCGAGGCCTCGTTCACCTGTTTGGAGCTGGCTGGTGAATGTGACGCTCATATCGGCCTTGCTGGATACACCGTGTCATTTACCTTTTTGTGGATCTACTGATTGCTGTGGATTACTTTTTTTTCCTGTCATTGCATTATGACAAAATGCGGATCTTTCTTCTCAACGTGTCTTAACGTTTTATGGTGTGACTGCGCTTGGTTTCTGCGTTTGGAGAGGCATCTCAACAGACTGGAGGTCCAACACTGATTGTTCACCGTTACATTTTAGTTGAATTTAAGCATCTGTCTATTGAGTTCCAAAACAGCCGTGCTGTGATTGGATTTCATAAGGGTGAATTGTTAAATTGTTACAATGTAACTTAAAAACTTTAAAAGTAAACATATGTGTTTTGTAATATAATGTTCAGCTTCGGCAGCTTTACCTATGTTCTAAAATATACAATGACGATAGTGACAAGTCCATAGCAACCAGTGTTGAATTGGTTATATCCCAGCGTCCTTTGCTGAATGGTCTCAATGTTTTATTGTTTTATTTCATATGAATACTAGTTTACTAGAGGAGTAACTTAGTATTTGAAGTAATGCAGTAATGCATGAAGTGTGCATTTAGTTTCCATGCTTATTGTGTTTCCACAACAATATTAGTGAGTAAATCTACTGAAATGGCCACCACACCATAACAGAGGAGAGTGATGTGTAAGATGAGAATGCAGAGGTTAACTCCTGTACATCATGGCTGTAAAAATCAAATGGTATCTGTATTTCTTTGCTAAGTGTAAACTTGTACGCAAGGGGAGGGTCATTCCTTTTTATCAAATCGTTTTGGAGGGTCATAGGAAAATTATTACTGATAAGTCCCTAAATAATCAGATGATTTATGTGTCTCTGATTATTCTTTCTGTACAAAGTAAATATATTTTTTCTCCATAAAACGACCCTGTGAATAATGTCTAATATGGATACAATGACAGTAAAATTATTTATTAATGGTAACAAAATAGGCAGTTGACATTTTTATAGTGACACTTATATACACATATAAAGTAAAACTTGTATGGTAAATACTATCAGGGTATACTTACACCATCTGCTGTTGTAGTAGTAACTGCATAATGGTGTCCACAGACACAGATGTCCAGCAATCCGTTACAAGGCTCCTCACAATCCAGTGCACATGAAATTAGGAACAATTCTTTGTTACATCAATGAGGTAGATCAAGGCCTCTTTGAAGGGAGCATAGTTGTAAAGTTGAAAAACAACTGAAAGGTCGGGGTAACAATGTGCAAAGTGCTGCTCTGCTCTCACTTTGTCTGCCTCAGACAGAAAGGGGTCACTTCCAAATGAAGATACTCTGGTGAGGGAGGATCCCATGTCCCTGTCATACATGTCAGCTGCAACTGTGGCATCTGGTAGAAGAACGGTTGTGATTTTTCTTGGTGTTCCAGTCCCTGCTAGGTGATTTGGTATCCCTCTCTCTTTAACAAAACAAGAAATGTTTGTTGTGATGTTCAATGATAAAACACTTAAACTGAGTAACCTGTAAGGGAAATGTGACATACCTGGAATCCTGTGAGCATTCCATGATTGCACAAATCTGTTTATGCCAATCTGGCACATCTGGCAGGTCAGATTAGATGTGCAGAACCTTGTCAGACTGTCCTCCATATCTATTGCTTCCTGATCTTGTAGCTGGATGAGGGCCTCCTTTAGTGGATAATTCACTCTGTATTTTTAATTTCTGGCCTAATCCTTTCCACTGTGTGATTCTGTGGTTGTTGTTTTTTTTAAAGGAGATGATAGAGGTCTGTTAACAATGTGTTTCTATGTTATTAACAGTTGGAAACTAGTGAATAGACTAAGAATAACCTTGTTGTGTAAAATCCCCAAGACCACACAATGTTGAAAACATCATAAGAAAAAGTTCTGTATTCAAAATCCTAGAATAAGTATTATATGAAGTACTGATTGTAACCACTCTTGACAGTTGGCCCAGGATATATTTGAAATTATTAGATTACTCATTATGTAGTGGAGTATAAAGTAGCAGGACATGGATATGCTCAAGTAAAGTACAAGTTCCTCAGACTTGTACTTAAGTGCATTACTTGGCTTAATATACTTAGTTACTTTTCACCAATGGTGTAATGTAGATGCAGATGGTTGACATTACCCTTGTTGACTGTGTTTGGAGGTATGGCTGTCTTTGCTGGTTGTGTCTATATTCTGACAGCCTCTCTTGCATGTAGAGGCACAGGTAAAACTCTTTGCTATGATCCACACAAAGTTGATCCCACATTCCATAATGTGTTACTGCAGGTCTACATAAACACATATGAAACGCTCAATTATTAATATTATTACAATTGATAAAATATGTTCGATCAAACATAACATACAACACTGACCTGTACACCTCTTCATAAATGGCAAGATTGTTTTTAGCAGGCATAGTTGCATTTGCAACCATTTTCTTGCTGTATCCATCTACAGCAATCACATGAGTCACTCCAAACATGACCAATTTTTCATTTTGGTCCATGTGCATCTTGTGTCCCATATACTCAGCATTATATGGGATTGGGTTAAAGTTACGGGAACCCTATGCAAGCAAGAAATATAAATATATTAGTCAGCATTAGATGTAGGCTAGGTATTATTAGGTATACATGTGCATGGTAGGCTACATGGCCAGAAGGGTCTGCCAGCAGACCTCTGTGGGACTCATCCCATCTGTCAGGACGGAAATTACATCAGAATCACTCACAACTCTGTAAACTAAAGGTAACCACCGTAATACATAAACAGTTCATGTCAAATATTTAAGTTGAAACAATAATGCACAGAATTAATTATTATATTATAAATATATAAATATATTATCTGGATGTGCACAGTTAAAAGGCCACAAAACACAAAGACTAATTCCATAGATTTCACGACTGGTTGACTGTGATTCAGAATATGTTGATATAGGATATGATTTAAAATACTATGTTGTGCAAGGTATTTTAACTGCAGAACTTTAATGTTAACTTAGGCTATATGACGGTTTAATGATATGACTTTGCGTTGGCTAATGAAATGCACAGGAGGTGTATCATCCCAATCTGTTATCTTAAACCTTTATAGAAAGGGGCATGGGGGGGGGGGAGTACTGCCCCCCCTGGCGGCTGAAGCGGGTAATTGCATTGTTTCATGGCATGACTAGATATTTTATAAATATTTTAAATAACAAAACAACTGAATTGTGGTAGGTAATACATCTGATTTCATATAGCCTAGGCCTACTACTTTAGTAAAAAAAATATTTTTCAGGGCTCTGGCTCTCACCTGAGACTATTGTTGACGCATATGCAGGACGCAAAAAATGAAAATGAATGTTGCACTAGTCTGGACATCTTACCGTGCCAACGTTGTAATAAAGGTTGCCTAAATGCCATGTAGCCTATATAAATTTGCTGTCAGCCTACTAATTGATTGCGCGTTTTGTGTAGATTTGGACTTTTATACGTTTTATTCCACATTGTTTAAACGGCGTGGATCTTCTGATCGCTGTGGATTACTTTTTTCCGTGTCATTGGATTACGGCAAAATACGGATCTTATTTCTTAACGGTTTATGGTGTGACTGCGCTTGGTTTCTGCGTTTGGAGATCATCTCAACAGACTGGAGGTCCAACACTGATTGGTCACTGTTACATTTTAGTTGAATTTAAGTGTCGGGGCATTCCGCCACATCTGTCTATTGTGTTCCAAGACAGCCGTGCCGCGATTGGATTTCATAAGGGCGAGTTGTTAAATTGTTAGAATGTAATTTAAAATCTTCTTTAAAAATAAACATATATGTTTATTTAGCATGTTTGTTTTATCCATATGTGCTCGTGCTGTGTTCCCCAAGTCGTAGGCCAGGTCTCAGCTTCTAATTCAATTCAATTCAATTCAATTCAATTTTATTTATAGTATCAAATCATAACAAGAGATATCTCGAGACACTTTACAGATAGAGTAGGTCTAGACCAAACTCTGTACTTTACGAAGCCCCAACTATTACAGTGGTTGCCTCAAGAGCAAGCATTAGCAGTAGCTATTGCAACAGTGGCAAGGAAAAACTCCCTTTTTTTGTTAGGAAGAAACCTCGGACAGACCCAGACTCTTGGTAGGCGGTGTCTGACGGCACCAGTTGGGGGAGTGGTGAATGGTGGCAATAATAGTCATAATAAAGATAGTGAAGCAGTGATCACAATGGTAGTCATAGTAGTTCATGTCATAGTAGGGCACAGCAGGGCGTTACGGGGTGTAGTGTGGCACAGCAGCCTGGGTGGACGCGGTTGGACGCGGCAGGACGCAGTCGGACACTGCGGGGAAACGCAGAGCGTAGCAGGGTGTAGTAAGTCCATAGCGTCAGCTGCACCCAGGACCCCGGTGTAGGTGCCACCCAATTCCAAGGCGATGTTCTGGGTGAAGAAGAAGCAAAGGGACTCCGGGGAGAAAACTCCCCAGAGCTAGGTTAGTAACAGGCATTTCTGGGACTAAGATGCACACAAAAGGAGACAAGTGAAAAGAGAGAAGAGGGAGCGGCTCATTGTGTCCTTGGAAGGAGCTTCCCACAGCAGTCTAGAGTTATAATAGCATAACTAAGAGAGGCAGGCTAAGGAGAGGGGCCCTGGACCGGGCTCGTACTCTCCCCTGCCGGAACGGGCTTGTACTTCCTGCCTCCCTCTACTCTACTATGCTGCAACTCCTCACTCCCTAACTATAAGCTTTATCAAAGATGATGGTTTTCAGTTTATTCTTAAATGTGGCGACGGTGTCAGCCCCCCGAACCCAAGTTGGGAGCTGGTTCCACAGGAGAGGAGCCTGGTAGCTGAAGGCTCTGGCTCCCATTCTACTTTTAGAGACTCTAGGAACCACAAGTAGCTCTGAGTTCTGGGAGCGCAGTGCTCTAGTGGGACAATAAGGTACTAAAAGCTCTTCTATGTATGATGGTGCTTGACCATTTAGTGCTTTGTAGGTCAGGAGAAGGATTTTAAATTCAATCCTGGATTTTACAGGAAGCCAATGCAGAGAAGCTAATACAGGAGAAATGTGATCTCTTTTGTTAGTTCTTGTCAGAACACGTGCTGCAGCATTCTGGATCAGCTGGAGGGTCTTGAGGGACTTATTTGAGCATCCTGATAGTAAAGAATTACAGTAGTCCAGCCGGGAAGTTACGAATGCATGGACTAGTTTTTCAGCATCGTTTTGAGACAGGATGTTCCTGATTTTGGCAATGTTACGAAGATGGAAAAAGGCTGTTCTTGAGGTTTGTTTTAAGTGGGCGTTAAAGGATAGATCCTGGTCAAAAATGACTCCTAGATTTCTGACAGTAGTGCTGGAGGCCAGGGCAATACCATCTAGGGTAGCTATATATTTAGATAATGAAGTTCGGTGGTGCTTGGGTCCCAGCACAATAACTTCCGTTTTGTTTGAGTTCAACATCAGAAAATTGTGGGTCATCCAGGATTTTATATCTTTAATGCACGCTTGAAGTTTAGCTAACTGACCGCTTTCGTCTGGCTTGATTGACAGATATAATTGGGTGTCGTCTGCGTAACAGTGAAAGTTAATTGAGTGTTTCCTAATAATATTGCCTAGAGGAAGCATATATAAAGAGAATAGAATTGGTCCAAGCACTGAGCCTTGAGGAACGCCATGGCTAACTTTAGCGTATTTGGATGGTTTATCGTTAATATTAACAAATTGGGATCGCTCAGAAAAATAGGACTTAAACCAGCTTAGTGCGATTCCTTTAATGCCAACTAAATGTTCCAGTCTCTGTAAGAGGATGGTATGGTCAATAGTGTCGAATGCAGCACTAAGATCTAATAAGACAAGTACGGAGACAAGTCCTTTGTCAGCAGCAGTTAGAAGGTCGTTAGTGATTTTCACCAGTGCCGTCTCTGTGCTATGATGCATTCTAAATCCTGACTGAAAGTCTTCAAATAGACTATTTCTATGCAGAAAGTCACACAATTGATTAGCGACTACCTTCTCAAGGATTTTGGAGAGAAACGGGAGGTTAGATATAGGTCTATAGTTGGCTAAGACCTCAGGGTCGAGGGTGGGTTTTTTCAGAATAGGTTTTATCACAGCTACTTTAAAAGACTGCGGTACGTGACCCGTTAATAAGGACATATTGATCGTATCTAGTAATGTGGTATTGACCACGGGTAGTGCTTCTTTAAGTAGCTTCGTTGGAATGGGGTCTAAGAGACAGGTAGTTGGCTTAGCTGAAGAGACCCTTAACATTAATTGTTGGAGGTCTAAAGGATAAAAGCCGTCTAAATAAGTATCAGGTCTTATCGTTCTCTCTAGCCCTCCTGCGCCCAATGGTGAGTCGTTGGAAGCTGTGGGCAGAAGGTGATGAATTTTTTCTCTAATTGTTATAATTTTATCATTAAAAAAGGTCATGAAGTCATCACTGCTCAGAGCTATAGGAATAGATGGCTCAATAGAGCTGTGACTATCTGTCAGCCTGGCTACAGTGCTGAAAAGAAACCTTGGGTTGTTCTTATTTTCTTCTATTAGTGTTGAGTAATAGTCTGATCTGGCATTTCTGAGGGCCCTCCTATAATTTTTTAGACTATCTTGCCAATCCACACGAGATTCTTCCAGTTTGGTGGAACGCCATTTACTTTCAAGTTTTCGTGAGATTTGTTTTAATTTGCGAGTTTGGGAGTTATACCAAGGTGCTAGTTTCCTTTCCTTCATCATCTTCTTTTTGAGAGGAGCAACCGAGTCTAAAGTAGTCCGTAGGCAGGCCGTAGCAGCGTCTACAAAGTTATCAAGTTGGGAGGGACTAGAGTTAACATAACAGTCCTCTGTTATATTAAGGCATGACATTGAGTTAAGTGCTGTTGGAATAGCTTCCTTAAATTTAGCTATAGCACTGTCAGATAAGCATCTAGTGTAGAAACTTTTATTTAATTTCGTATAGTCTGGTAGTAGGAATTCGAAAGTTATTAAAAAATGGTCTGATAATAAAGGATTCTGCGGAAATACTATTAAATCGTCAATTTTGATGCCATATTCTAGCACAAGGTCGAGGGTGTGGTTAAAACAGTGCGTGGCCTTATGCACCCTCTGACTGAAACCAATTGAATCTAGCAGTGAATTGAAAGCAGTACTAAGGCTATTGCTCTCAATGTCCACATGGATATTAAAATCACCTACAATAAGTACTTTGTCTGATTGAAGGACTACGCATGATAAAAACTCTGAGAATTCAGATAAAAACTCAGAATATGGACCTGGTGCTCGGTAAACAACAACAAATATAATTGGCTGTACTGTTTTCCATGTTGGGTGTTGAAGATTAAGAACAAGGCTTTCAAACGAGTTATAATTTAGTTTAGGTTTAGGATTAATTAACAGGCTCGAGTCTGTCTCATTCTACAATGAGTTTATTTATTTATTTATTTTTTTGCCCCCCCCCCCCCCCGGCTCGAATGTCAAACTCCGGCTATGCTAGTAACTAATGAAAAGGTGATCTCTACAGAGCCCTATAGATTGCAATGTCAAAAATGTGCAATTAGTTACTAGTAACTGATGGAATAGTTAGCCTACTAGTAACTAAAACGTGCTAGTATATAATCAAGTGTTACTAGTAAAACGGGAATACGTATTAGTAGTTAATGGAATAGTTAATAGTAACTAATAAGTACTAGTAGCATTTAAATAGCAACTAGTAAGTTTGAAAGAATAAATGGTAAAAGGGCTTGCCATAAAAACCTTGACATTTACATCCTGACAGATAAGTTGACACCCAGATTGCCTGAGCTCCACATAGGAGGTCTGCAGTCAGACCCTATTGGGCAAAACCCTGCCAGATAGCCAGAACGCACCCAACGCAGCATTCCCCTGCACGTACCCCAACTGAGGACAGGTAGCCTGTCATCATTTTACGACCATATGTTGATCCAGTCTGTTAAAACACACACATACACAGGCACACAATTGTTTGTCTACCATCAAATAGCCTAGGTCTAGTACAGTGGTATAGTCTAGTTTTTTGTAGTGAGTATACTGTGATTTTTCCCTCTCAACCTCAAACACCCCGTCCCAGAGCGACGTCCCATAAGCACCACTACACTGTAAACCCTATATGGGTACAGCAATCAAAACCACATATTTTGTTAATACAACTATAAACTACTAAGTCCTGTAAACGACAAATGTGCTTTTAATTGTATGTGGATTAATGTTTTTCAGTGTATATCAACATATTAATGACAACTTTTGAGTAAACAGGTGGACGAAACGTCTGACGTCATCAGCGTCTCGACGCAACTGGCTTCGTTCAAAACGATTCAAGAATGCTACCCGATGCGAGCGACTTCGCGGCTAGTAGCCATATGCAAAATCGGCAAAATAATGTCGTTGACGTCGGATTTGCAACAGTCATCAACCTTGGTCGTTTTTTAAAGTGTGTTGCTGCTGCTTCTGATAAGTGCTGTGTTGTGGTAAGTAAAAATAATGACGTTTATTTTGTCCGGTGCAATGAGAGAGTTGGAGCTAACTACTAACTTAGCTAGCTACGTTTTCAGTTGTAACCATGGTTGTAACGAGTAGCTAACTAGATCTTTAGAACTTTAGATCTTTTGCAGTCTCGTTATCCGTAACCTCGTTATTTTTTAATTGTATTTTTATTAATGCGTTTACGTTACTTCGTTAGAATAGATGAAGACGTTTATTCTCTACCATTGTCATTAACTTAAGGAATGCGCGCGTAACGTTAGGTCGGCTAGCAACATCTTAAACATAACGTTAGCCTTTTACATCGGCGAAGTAAGTAACAAATTGACCCAACTAGCTTGTATGTTGAATCACGGTATACTGTATGACATTGCATGTGTTTTTTTGTATTGTGCCAACTGCGTCGACTTTGTATGTAACGTTACAGTCTGTGGTGATACGTCAGAATGCTAACATTAGCTAGTGGCTATTTATGAAGGTAAATATGGTGCAAAAAGGGAGAGCTTGTAGAATACAATGTGAGAACTTGCAGAACAAAAAATCTGAACTTGTATGTTAAAATTTGCACTTGTAAAAATTGAATTTGCACTTGTAAAAATAAAATTTGCACTTGTAAAAAATATTCACACACATGTGATCTGAATTTGAAGTCATACAAAGAAAAAAAACATGAGAGCTTGTAAAAAAAATCTGAACTTGTAAGTTGAAATTTGCACTTGTAGAAAATGTTCACACACCTGTATTCTGAATGTGAAGTTACAGAAAAAATATTCACAAATGTGTAGATTGATATTTACATGAACACAATGACAGCTGCAAACTTATAATGCAACATTTACTCGTATACTTTTTTTTTACTCTGGTTCATTTTCCATCACAACCACAACTCAGTGATTACAACCTCTGGAATCTGTCACTGCAACTTCACATATGAGCTCTCTCGCATCACAAAGTGGCCAATCTGCGCACCTCGACTTTCACAACACTCTTGACGATACATTTGGTGCAAAACTAATTTGTACCTGTGGACTTAGGCTGTGGAGCTCTGAGCTAACAGAACGGGAAAAGCCTTCTTATATACAGTCTATGGGAAAATCAGGGTTTCTATCGCCAGATGAGGGACAACTCTGTCTGGCTTATTTATGTAGCATGGAAACTTGGTGGAATAGCATGCTAGCGTTAGCTAGCTAACTAGCAGCCAGCCCGCTTCTAAATAAATACCTTTTAATTGTCTAAACACTTTTTAACAGTCAAACTAAAACACTGGCGGTGAGCTCCACGGCCTGCAGCCGCAGACGGACCGTCATCAGTGGGGATCGACCAGCGTAGCAACACTGCTTTTGCCAGAAAGCTTTGCTGCCGACCTCGACCTGCAGTCGGAGCTCCAGCGGGACACGGAGAGCCCCACATCCGGTAGCAGCGGCCCATCCCCCGGCCATGACCAGAGCTTGCTTTGCTGATGTTGTGCATCCCTGCTAAGAATTGCACCCGCTTGGGTAGAAACAATAATTTCTGCAGAATGCATTGCTGCCGAAAATTGTATCTAGGTAGCAAGGAAATGCTACTACAGAGTCTGATAAAACATTGATGTCTCTAAACCTTCTAAAATTCTAATCATTATTGATGAACATGACAAAGAGATTTACTATTGCCTAGTTTTTAAACAGTACTTTGCCTTATAAAATCATTATTTTCCCTAGTGGATGCAATTCTCAGCAGGGATGCGAAACTTGGCACCTGTTACCCACTGATGACGGTCCGTCTGCGGCTGCAGGCCGTGGAGCTCACCGCCAGTGTTTTAGTTTGACTGTTAAAAATGTTTAGACAATTAAAAGGTATTTATTTAGAAGCGGGCTGGCTGCTAGTTAGCTAACGCTAGCATGCTATTCCACCAAGTTTCCATGCTACATAAATAAGCCAGACAGAGTTGTCCCTCATCTGGCGATAGAAACCCTGATTTTCCCATAGACTGTATATAAGAAGGCTTTTCCCGTTCTGTTAGCTCAGAGCTCCACAGCCTAAGTCCACAGGTACAAATTAGTTTTGCACCAAATGTATCGTCAAGAGTGTTGTGAAAGTCGAGGTGCGCAGATTGGCCACTTTGTGATGCGAGAGAGCACATATGTGAAGTTGCAGTGACAGATTCCAGAGGTTGTAAGTATACGAGTAAATGTTGCATTATAAGTTTGCAGCTGTCATTGTGTTCATGTAAATATCAATCTACACATTTGTGAATATTTTTTCTGTAACTTCACATTCAGAATACAGGTGTGTGAACATTTTCTACAAGTGCAAATTTCAACTTACAAGTTCAGATTTTTTTTACAAGCTCTCATGTTTTTTTTCTTTGTATGACTTCAAATTCAGATCACATGTGTGTGAATATTTTTTACAAGTGCAAATTTTATTTTTACAAGTGCAAATTCAATTTTTACAAGTGCAAATTTTAACATACAAGTTCAGATTTTTTGTTCTGCAAGTTCTCACATCGTATTCTACAAGCTCTCCCGTTTTGCACCATATTTACCTTCATAGCTATTGTCGCATGTACGGAGCACCGTTCTGCTTTTTGGGCTTCGCATCGAAGGCTCCAGTTTTCTCAAACTATGGGTCCAAAAGACAGTTATCAGATTGTAACCCAATCAATGGACATTCCCCCCCAAGAATGAGCTCACGAACGTTTTTGTTTAGCTCTCAACAACAGAGCAGTGCTTGCTGAGGTGTGCTGAAACGCGATAAAGTTAAGTGTATGAAACAGCATTAACATTACAGGTTTCAGATTTTTCATTGTCTTTAAAACAAGAATAAAAGTTGACTTTCAGATTTCAATTGATTGTATATGAATGTGTATGTGTTTCTTAAAGCATTTTATATTCGTATTTTAAGGTAACCTTGACTAATAGATTGATCTTTCATTGCAGGTGTTTGCTGAGTTCCATCGCCTTACAAATGTGAACCTTCGCAACCAATTCTACTGTGAGCTTGACCGACACACACTACGACTGATTGCCCTGTACAGGCAGAAGGCCTCCATGACAGGCAAGACGGCAGATTTGTTGAGAGAGATTTTAAGGATCTATGACCTGCAGGTGAGAATAAAATAAACATAGACATGAACACAATGTTGGGACTTTGAATGAAGTCTGTACTGAGTTCTAAATCCCTTGGAGTGTCATTTTTTGTTGTTGTTTTTTTAAGTATTTTTTTCACACTGGCCCTTCGGGCCCTCCCACTGTATCTGCGCGATGATGCCTCGGAGTTCTAAAAGACCTGCAATGTAAGTACTAGCATATATGTCAATTAATCACTACAGTATTAACATTGTATGGGAAACCAACCTTAATCACACATTATTCCCATCTGCACATACTACAATTGCAGCAAGTTGAAAATCAGCAAAATATTGTGTTGGTTTACTTAGTGCTGGGCGATATATCGATATACATAATTTTGACATTGTCCCTCGTGGTATATTGTTAATTGCTATATTGCAAATACCGATATGATGTCACACAATTTATTATGCCACTGACATGACAATCACTAGTGTTTGGCCTTTCTATCTCTCTCCTATGGTTCTCCTATGAATCTGTATGTGACTCGGCTCCGGCGAGTCACATACAGATTCAGAGTTTCATCTGTCAGGGCTCCAGACAGCATTTTGCGACCATTTTTTGAGACAGTGCAAGTAATTTTTAAAACTAGTCGCACATTTGCGACCTGCAAATTAGGTGACTTTTTTTAATTTCATGTTGAAAAGGAGGAGAGAGCGAGTCTGCCACAGGTGGCCAATGTGTGAAAGGGGGAGGGTCCATGAGTAATTGCGTGGTTAACGTCATCTAGACTCGTGTCTTGCTTTCGTACTCATCGTCTGCACATTGTTGCACAGCGCTGTTTTTACCATGTTTCCGTGAAAATCATGAGGTTGCAGTCCATAATACATTAACGTTAAATTAAACTTTGAAATGAAACACTTATTTTTAAGGGTCTTTCTTGAGCTTTTTAAAACAAGGCTGTATGGAGGCATAAACATGCCAAGTTATTTCTATTTCACTTCTTACAGTTTAAAAAAAAAAAATCAAATAGAAACCACTAATGAATATAAACAAATGTTATAATGCAAACATGTTGCCGAAACAACTAGAATTCTTATACAGGTGTGACTGTATGAACCAAGAAGTTCAATTGTGCATTTATGAGGACAAAATATTTCAAAACTATCAATACATATTTTGTATATTGTGGAATATGCTAAATATATCAAAATATTACGTCAAGGCCATATCATCCAGCACTAGGTTTTCTTGTTTTGAAAACAAAGCTACACTTGATTACTAAAGTTAGTGATGTGTGTTCTTAAAGACACCTCACCTTGTGGGGCCATGCACTGATGAGCAACACGTGGCTACAAGCACTAGGTATGCGGGGCCCCCTTGATTCCCACTCGCAACTGCAAAAGCATCGTAATAGCTTGTACTGATCTTAAAGTGTGGAGTGAGCACCGATGATCATATTGCAATATTTTAAACCTTGCATTTGAAATTATTCTCATATTTGGAATTGTTTGTCATTTGCAGCAGGGGGATGAACCAGATACTCCTGACACCCCAGTGGCTCTCCTTACCATGGTGACTGCCAGCACTTCTGCAATCCACTTCAACCCTGAGAGCATTTCTGTTGTCATTGAAGATGACATTGTTGTGAAGGATCTCCCCCAGTTGGCCGATGGGTTCGTAGTGTTGTTTGGTCTGATTTACGCATTGAATTTAGAATATCCAAAAAAAGTCATCCACACATTAACCTTTATTCAGAAAATAGTGATGTGTCTTGATGATAACAAACCACTCAAACCGTGCCTATTGAATCTGAAAAATGAGTTGTTCAAAGAGTGAACAAAGCAAGAGCTCTGAATGCAGACGTGCATTCACTGTTAATCCTCGTATGTGCCTCCAAGTGATAATGTTCAAGATGATGTAAATCAAACACTGGATTAAGTGCGTTCCTTAATGCAAATTTTCATATTAAATGTATAGTTTTTATACAGTTTTCATATTCATCTGCCTTATCTACCTCGCCTAAGAATGCACTTTGATTTTCTGTTTATCAACCGTTAATTAGTGGTTAACAAGGGAGTGATGTTGGAAAATCCAAATTAGCATTTTCAGTGACAACTTGAATTGTTTTATTTTATTTCACTTATATTTATTTTATTTGCCTTTTTCCAAGCACCTTGTTTCCGTAAGCTGAATATTTTGTGCATGGTCATTGCCTTAAAGGACATTCCGGGCCAAAACTAAACTAGGGGTTATTAACAGATGTGTACCCACTCGATCATTCTCTGGGACATGTTTTCATGCTAATCCAATGTGTTTGTAGCTTGAAACAAGCTAGCGCGAATCACTGCTTAGCTTACAACGCTAGTATTCGGGGCACAGGGAAAGTAAAAACAAATCACTATTTATACCACTAAAAAGGCTCAAAATATCACCACACTTCAACGGTAGCATAATGAGGGTCCATAAATGTTAACCGAAGCATTGAGAACTTTGTAACTGTACAGACAGGTTAGAAAGACTGTGCCTGAATACTAGCATTGTAAGCTAATCAGCGGTCCGCGCTAGCTTGTTTCAAGCTACAAACGCATTCCATTAGCATGAAAACATGTCCCAGAGAACGATTAAGTGGGTACACATCTGTTATTAACCCCTAGGGCCATTTTGCGCTGGAATTGTCCTTAAAAAATATTGAAATACAGTGCAGGTAGTAAAGGTAAAGTCCAGCTGGTAGGATTTTGCTGTCAGAGCAGTTTCTAATGTGTTTTTTGAAGATACTGTTTCACTAGTATGCTATTGGAAATTGTATTTTAATTGTTCCTGGAGAATATATGACCATAGGTGAGGGTAGGAACGAAAACTGACCGGTAGATTGAGAGCTTTGCCTTCTGGCTCAGCTCTCTTTTCGTCACAACGGTGTGATAAATTGAGTGTAATACCGCACCCGCTGCGCCGATTCTCCGACCAATCTCCCGCTCCATTGTTCCCTCACTCGTGAACAAGACTCCAAGGTACTTGAACTCCTTCACTTGGGGTAAAGACTCATTCCCTACCTGGAGAAGGCACTCCATCGGTTTCCTGCTGAGAACCATGGCCTCAGATTTAGAGGTGCTGATCCTCATCCCAGCCGCTTCACACTCGGCTGCGAACCGATCCAGTGAGTGCTGAAGGTCACAGGCCGACGATGCCATCAGGACCACATCATCTGCAAAAAGCAGCAATGAGATCCCCAGCTCACCAAACTGCAACCCCTCTCCACCCCGCCTACGCCTCGATATCCTGTCCATAAATACTACAAACAGGATTGGTGACAAAGCGCAGCCCTGGCGGAGGCCAACTCTCACCTGAAACGAGTCCGACTTACTGCCGAGAACCCAGACACAGCTCTCGCTTTGGTCGTACAGAGATTGGATGGCCCTGAGAAGGGACCCCCTCACCCCATACTCCTGCAGCACCTCCCACAGTGTCTCCCGGGGGACCCGGTCATACGCCTTCTCCAGATCCACAAAGCACATGTAGACCGGTTGGGCATACTCCCAGGCTCCCTCCAGGATCCTTGCGAGAGTAAAGATCTGGTCCGTTGTTCCACGACCAGGACGGAATCCGCATTGTTCCTCTTCAACCTGAGGTTCGACTATCGACCGAACCCTCCTTTCCAGCACCTTGGAGTAGACTTTACCGGGGAGGCTGAGAAGTGTGATACCCCTGTAATTGGCACACACCCTCTGGTCCCCCTTTTTGAAAAGGGGAACCACCACCCCGGTCTGCCACTCCTTAGGTACCGTCCCCGACTTCCACGCAATGTTGAAGAGGCGTGTCAACCAAGACAACCCCTCCACACCCAGAGCTTTAAGCATTTCTGGACGGATCTCATCAATCCCTGGGGCTTTGCCACTGTGGAGTTGTTTAACTACCTCAGCAACTTCCACCAGGGAAATTGACGACAATCCCCCATCATCCTCCAGCTCTGCCTCTACCATAGAGGGCGTATTAGTTGGATTTAGGAGTTCCTCAAAGTGCTCCTTCCACCGCCCTATTACCTCCTCAGTTGAGGTCAGCAGCGTCCCATCCTTACTGTACACAGCTTGGATGGTTCCCCGCTTCCCCCTCCTGAGGTGGCGAACGGTTTTCCAGAAGCACCTTGGTGCCGACCGAAAGTCCTTCTCCATGTCTTCTCCGAACTTCTCCCACACCCGCTGCTTTGCCTCTTTCACGGCAGAGGCTGCAGCCCTTCGGGCCCTTCGGTACCTTGCAACTGCCTCCGGAGTCCCCTGGGATAACATATCCCAGAAAGACTCCTTCAGTCGGACGGCTTCCCTGACCACCGGTGTCGGGTCATGACCGAAAGAACGAGATCCAGGGTACAAGCGGCCGAAATGGGTTTCCTCAGGAGGGTGGCTGGCGTCTCCCTTAGAGATAGGGTGAGAAGCTCAGTCATCTGTGAGGAACTCGGAGTAGAGCCGCTGCTCCTTCGCGTCGAAAGGAGCCAGTTGAGGTGGTTCGGGCATCTGGTAAGGATGCCCCCTGGGCGCCTCCCTAGGGAGGTTTTCCAGGCATGTCCAGCTGGGAGGAGGCCTCGGGGAAGACCCAGGACTAGGTGGAGGGATTATATCTCCAACCTGGCCTGGGAACGCCTCGGGATCCCCCAGTCGGAGCTGGTTAATGTGGCTCGGGAAAGGGAAGTTTGGGGTCCCCTGCTGGAGCTGCTACCCCCGCGACCCGTTACCGGATAAGCGGAAGAAGATGGATGGATGGATGGAGAATATATACATTTGCAGAAACATTTGCATTACTTTAGTAATGATTGTTAAGGGATTTGAAAAGGCAAACTGTTATTCCTTAATAAAAAAAAAAACTTGAATTGTAACATTGAAGTTGTATTTCTTTTGAGGATTATTAAGGGGAAATGTGGCATCTTGGTTATTTTAAATTGAGTTTTGAAAAACTTTATTTTCAGTAAGTTTGTCATACTAATTTGTACAAAATGACAATTATTCAGTTAAGGTATAGTCGGTAAAATCTAATCTTAATAGGTGTAATGGAATAAATGTTATTTAGTTGGCAGCACTGAAAACTATTAAAATAAATAAATAATACTTTTAAGAAATTTAAAAAAAAGTATAACAAAAATATGTTTTATGTCAAGAAAAATGTAACCTTTTAAGTAAAGAAACATTAAAAAAATGTAAAACTAAAGATACATTTTAAGTTAAATGAACAAATATGTTTTATTTATTTTTATTTATATATATATATATATATATATATATATATATATATATATATATATATTCAAAAAAATTAAAAGCATTACTTAAATATTTTCGAGTAATCAGTTACGTCAAATATTTTGAGTACTGTGAACTTATCAGGTTTTACAGTGTACAGTCACTAATACATACAGTATGCATGTACATGTAATATAGAGCATTCTGAAGGACCGCTTAGGCTGTGTGTTATCAACACTGCAAAGACTTTAACAGCCAATGACAGTTACAGGTGGGCAAGGGCGTCACTTTGTGTTGAACAGTGTTGGGGACATTTAACGGCTCAGATTAGAGTTGTGACAAAACACAGCATATGATAGACTACGTTACAATCGTGAATATTGGGGTCACAAGAACAAGACTAAAAGATGTTTTAATGCTATTTAAAGAAATATACGACTGGGGGATCTGGGGGTCCTTCCCCAGAATATTTTGAGCATTAAACACTTAATTTCCTGCATTCTGGAGACATTTTCTGCACCAATGTCTTTATTTATATAAAGGGAAACACAAAATTCAGTGGCAGGTGACAATTCAGAATATAAAAATATAATTGAATATAATGCAGTAATCAGTAAATATTTTTCTTTTAGCTTAAGTAATTTTGAGTTCAATCACTGATTAGTAGTAATTCAAAATCAGTTCATTTTAAAAGTATTAAACGCTAACATGTAATTGTAAACTCTTGGCTTACTAATTACACTCAACCCATAGCAAAGAGCTTCCATACATTCAATTCACATATAGTATATTATCCACACGTATCACCAAACATCATTGCACAGCACTTGTGCATGCAGTGCTGCTTCTAGATAAACTGACTGTAAAGCTTTTCCCAACCTTCTGCAGGCTGTCCAGTTGGCTCTGAAGCTCAGTCACCTGTCAGGAGGTAATCACACATCCACTACTTATTAGTTTAAGTATTGCACAAAATAATCCCAGGTTTTAATACAACAGCAGCAACCATTGAGGAAAAAAAAAAATCTGAAAATGACTTTTGTCTTTACTCACACAGAGTATTTGCAGTATAAGCATTAAGACTTAAACAAGCACTTACCAAATGTGCACAAAAGAAATGCATTACGCAGAATTTGTGCAGTTTCTTTTTTAGTTTTTTTTTTAAGAAATATCAAGGTAACAAAGTCTGCTTTTTTTTCGTCAGTGGAATTTGATGTGTTTGGATCTTAATTTTAACAAGTTTGTTATACATGTTTTGCTTGTTTACATTAGCTATCCATAAGTAGTAACGGTCACCAGCATCATTTAATGATTTACCTCACTGACATTGAATATTCATGTATCTTATGAGTAGGCCTGTCGCGATAGTCAATAAATCAATTAATCGCACGATAAAAAAAATGAACTCGATAATTTTTCCGGCCGCGATAATTTCCATTTGCATGCTTGTTTGTTTTCCTTGTCTCTCTCTCTCTCTCTCTCTCTCGCTCTCTCTCTCTCTCTACCAAAGAGACTGGAGGACCACTCTCGGTTCCTTAGCGTAACGAGGAGTGAACCCTCTTGTCAGTCAGTCGCATGGTCTTTGTGTGGAGGCGGGACTCCTGGCGGAGAGAGAGAGACCGAGAAAATGCGAGTAGTTGGAGCGGGGTTTCCCGCAGCACTTTGCCGTTAAGGCGCCGTCAAAAAAAGAAGACGTATATGAGCAATATCCGCCGTGTTACTCGGCGTCCGGTTTTCTCCCTTTCATTCCAAACCACGCAGTTGACAACCTGCAGGTGGAGGCGGTGGAGACAGGCTCGGACATACACGCCGCTGTGGACTTGTCAGTCTCGCAAGCGGTTTCAGGAAAGTTGCTGTATGTGTCCGACAATGCACAGAACATTAACCGGTACAAGCCTACAGCTGTCAGTGTGTCAGAGGCTCCCGGACGGGGAACTGAGACTCCGTTACCTGCTTGTCAAAAATTGCCACTTACTAGCTAGCTTTAGGGGTGGCAGTAGCTCAGTCCGTAGGGAGTTGGGTTGGGAACCGGCCAGTTCAAGTCCCAGTACGGACCAAAGTACAGAGTGTGGATTGGTAGCTGGAGAGATGCCAGTTCACCTCCTGGGCACTGCCAGGTGCTCTTGAGCAAGGCACCATAGCCCCACAACTGCTCAGGGTGCTGGTCCAGCACTGGCAGCCCACTCACTCTGACATCTCTCCATTTGTGCATGAATAGGTCCTGAGCACGTGTGTGTGTGTATTTCAGGCCTGTGTGTAGTGATTTCTAACAAACAGAGTGTAAATTGTAATTTCCCCACTGGGGATCAATAAACAGTATTAAAAAAAATTAAATAAAAAAAAATTGAATTAATGAATTAGCTTGAGGTAAACGCAGCTATCAGTAAACAGAAGTGACGGTGTGTGTGTGTGTGTGTGTGTGTGTGTGTGTGTGTGTGTGTGTGTGTGTCCGTGTCCATGTCCCGCCCCCGCAAAACTCCTACCTGCAGAGGAGCAGAAGAAAGTATAGCTGCACCTTCGCCAAAATGAAGACTGAAAAACAGAACTATTTTGGTACAAACATTTACTCGCCATGTGGCAGATAGCCATATAGATATTTAATTTATTAATTATATATTATTTAAATGTAATATTTAGTGTTTAATAAATAATTGTTAAATGCAGTACAGAGTCTGTAGTCTATCTCACAAACACTCGAGGAATGCTGCAAACATTTGACAGCCAGTATGAATTACCTGGGAGAACACACGTGTCACAAACGGCAATTCCACAACTGTAAACAGCGTGAAAGGCGACATACTGAAGGAGGTCAAAGACATATTGTGGATATTTAAAATGTCTTCCAGTTCCAGCGTTAAATATTCTTTAGAAATAAAAGTATATTGATCTTTGAAAAGGTGTACCTGCATTATTATGCCATTATCATTATATTAGATGAAAATGGTCTCAGAACGACAATATTATTTTTAGTTTATCGCAATCATTTCTGGGACAATTTATTGTCCAGCAAAATTTGTTATCGTGACAGGCCTACTTATGAGTCTTTAATAAAGTCTCTGCTGAAAAAAACTGTTGTGTAGGGGGTTAACATTTTCCCATTTCTCTCCATATGAGACAGCACGATTCTTTCCCCCAAAATGGGTATTGCCTGTCTGGTGTATTTTGTATAAGAAAGAACTATAAATGCTATCTAAATGTAAGTATGTATTGTAAGTATAACTATAAATATAGGTAAGTATTTAAACAAAAACAAACAAATCTACTCAGTAAAGAGAAAGAAGCCTCCTCACCTTGCTCTCTGCTTGGCTGAGAGCAGTCTTGATGTTGCTGATTTCCTGGTTGTGGCTCTGTTGACTGCTTTGTTGGATCTGCTGCAGCTCTTTCTGATTAGTGAGGTTCTGCTGAAGGGCTTCTTTAGCCTGCTGGAGCGCCCTCTGGATCTGCTGAATCTGGTTCTGACGGGCCTGAGCTTGAGACTGAGCTGATTTTAATTGGTTCTGTACCTTTAAATGAGAAAAGAGGAGGTTAGGTTCTGTGGGTCTATTTTCAGGTGAATCATCATAAAATCATCATAAAATCATCTTTATCAGGATGCATAGTATCCAGGATACTGGATACTTACATTACTATTCCATATTGGTGTTAATACCACCAAAATAGCCCAAAAGTAATTAACAGCAATTAACATTGTGTTTTTATTTGTATATATTATTGTGGTTCATTTTCTGTGTCAGCTGGTTTTGCACCTCCTGCAACTTTTCCACGGTCTGCTGGTTTTCCTTCCTGTACTCCTCAAACTCCTGCTGGGACTTCTGGGCCTGGTTGGGGAAAACATTATTTAAAAGAAATATAATCAATGTAAAAGGGGTCTTTACTGTACTGACAAGACAAAGCAACAAATGCATTATGTGACTACTGATATGTCTTGTTTTTGATATATCACTGTTTGTGTGTGTGTGTTCAGTTTAAAAATGGCTTTGTGCAGACAGCTGTTCCAGCAACCCGGCAGCAGAGGCAACTTTGCGCATAAGGTCAGTGCTAAAAATGGAGAAAAAAAAACTGGGCAGCCACAGACTGACAACTATGTGTACTCCATGTAAAGCAAAAAACTCATGGTGTTCTATATTTGTATGTTGGGTTAATAAAGACCTAAAATGTCTTCCTGCTCACCTCCTCCAGTTTTTTCTGCAATTCCGCTTTCAGTGTGTTTAGGTCCTCTCTGGCCTTATTGCGCTCCTCCTGGGTTTTAGTCAGCTCCTGCTGCACCTCCTGTCTTGGACCTGCCTCACTTCCTGCTTTAGCTGCTGTTTCCTCAACCAGCTGGAACACACAGAGAACACACAGCCATCACCATTTCACCCATACTAAACTTGTCTACTGCAGACTTTAACGTGAACCGATTCCACAACCGCAGTTCCACCTTGTCATGCTAGACTTTGAGCTCCTCATACTGGGTCTTGTAGCGTCGTCCAATCTTCTTGACCTGGGTTATGGTCTTGTTCTTCTCTAGAATGTCTGCTTTTTGTGTTTCCACGTCTTTGTTCAGAGTGTCTCTCTCCGCCGTCAGACGGGCCACGGAGTCTCTGAGGGCTTGCAGCTGAGACTGAGCTGAGTTACTGCTGGCACTGGATCTGATGCACACATAACAATAATTTCAGTATTTCTAGGGGTGATTGATCAATCTGCCACTTAGCATGATAGCTTCTAGAAGTTCTGATCTGGTCATTATAGCAGTCAAATTACAACAGTCTGGTACAAGACACAGGACACGTATAACAGTAATGAGACCCGAATAGAAAATATCTATTATTCCATCCTTAACAGCAGCAGATATTTTGCTGATTTCAGTCCAGCTCTGTGTCATGGCAGTGTGGACGGTGTGTTTAGATAAACAGTGTTTGGCTTCCATCCGTGTCGCCAGTGCACGTAACTCTCAGAGGAGCAGAGCAGGGGAGTTCTGTTGAGATCCGAGCTCCGTTCACTGGCGCCACGGAGGGAAGCCAAACGATGCTCATCTAAACACACTTCCCACATAAAGATGACACAGAGCTGGTTTAAAATTGGCATCTCTTTAACTAATACAAAATCAATGGTGTGTGTGTGTGTTACCTTGCCAGTTTAGTCTTCAGCTTGGCTCTCTCTTCAGCTAGCTGTGTGATGCGTTTCTGCTGAGCGTCTTTCTCAGTGGCGAGTTTCTGTCTCTCCTCAACATCGCCATCTTTCTGTTGGCTAAGCAGTTGCTGCAGATAGACAGTCAAGTTTAAGTTATACTAATAAGTTAACTGTAGACATTTGAAGTTAAAACTGACAAAATGGAACACTAAGCTGTATTAAAAACAACTCCAAAACCCTAAGCTGTATTAAAAACAAAACCCTAGAATGTATCAGGTAAATAATGATGGAAACACATGGAAAGTATATAAGAATGTGCAATAAAACAAGAAAATATAACAATATAGTGTATCTGCAGTAGGAATGGGAGACAAAATGCTATAAATGCAGGCAGAGGTGGACTTTACCATTAGGCAAAGGTCAGCAATTGCCTTGGGCCCCGAGCTACCTAGGGGCCCCCAAAATGCCCCATTAACTTATGCTTAAGGTTTTTTTTTTTTTTACTTTTCGCAAATTATATATTTCTAAAACTCCATTTGCGAAAAATGGCATCAAATCATTAGTTTCGCAGACCGGAGGGGCCCCCCCCACCTCACTACATGATTGGACTATTCCATTATCTCACTTACTGCGCATCTGTGAAAGTGACAAGGCTGTAATGCGCCAAAATACGGAGAAAAAAAAGTGACAGACAGACAGGGTGCGTGTGTAGAGTAACAGGCAGTGTACAGAGTAGAGCTACAATGAAGCCAAACTACCCAAGTGGTGCTGAAAAAAGGAGGAAGCGGGAGGAAAGCAAAACGTTTTTAAAAAAATTGCCGAAGTTAACAAAGTTTTTTGTGATGCCCGCCGCTGACAATGACAACAACGCTACAACCCATGCTACAACCACCATCACGACCGTTAGCACTGCTGCTAGCGAGGAGGAGCTACCTGTTGCTGCCGACAGTGCCAGCCCAGGCTGCTCAAGTCATATTGCTGCTAACGTTATGGATATGGAATCAGTGATAGCAAGATTTGCTGAGGCCAAAGCTCGCAAGGTCAGATTATAGCGCTTTAGACATGACAATACAGACACACACAGACACTCACAGTGAGTGTGTCTGTGTGAGAGTGTCTGTGTGTGAGTGAGTGTGTCTGTGTGAGTGAGTGAGTGGGTGAGTGTTTGTGTGAGTGAGTGAGTGAGTGAGTGTCTGTGTGTGAGTGAGTGTGTGAGTGTGTCTGTGTGAGAGTGTCTGTGTTTGAGTGAGTGAGTGTGTCTGTGTGAGTGAGTGTGTGAGTGAGTGTCTGTATTGTCATGTCTAAAGCGCTATAATCTGACCTTGCGAGCTTTGGCCTCAGCAAATCTTGCTATCACTGATTCCATATCCATAACGTTAGCAGCAATATGACTTGAGCAGCCTGGGCTGGCACTGTCGGCAGCAACAGGTAGCTCCTCCTCGCTAGCAGCAGTGCTAACGGTCGTGATGGTGGTTGTAGCATGGGTTGTAGCGTTGTTGTCATTGTCAGCGGCGGGCATCACAAAAAACTTTAACTTTGGCAATTTTTTAAAAAACGTTTTGCTTTCCTCCCGCTTCCTCCTTTTTTCAGCACCACTTGGGTAGTTTGGCTTCATTGTAGCTCTACTCTGTACACTGCCTGTTACTCTACACACGCACCCTGTCTGTCTGTCACTTTTTTTTCTCCGTATTTTGGCGCATTACAGCCTTGTCACTTTCACAGATGCGCAGTAAGTGAGATAATGGAATAGTCCAATCATGTAGTGAGGTGGGGGGGGCCCCTCCGGTCTGCGAAACTAATGATTTGATGCCATTTTTCGCAAATGGAGTTTTAGAAATATATAATTTGCGAAAAATAAAAAATAAAAAAAACCTTAAGCATAAGTTAATGGGGCATTTTGGGGGCCCCTAGGTAGCTCGGGGCCCAAGGCAATTGCCGACCTTTGCCTAATGGTAAAGTCCACCTCTGCCTATGGTATTGCTGGTATATTGTAATGATAGAGATGTACCACTGTGGTTGCTAGATTCATTCTTTTTAATTTATTTTTTTTAAAATCTTTTACTATTACCTATTTTGATTCCGGGTGTATGTATGGGACTTTATACATAATATTGTACCACAACAATGCCGTCAGTTCTGTTCTGATTGATTGACACTCATGTCAAAGTAAAAACTTGAATTATAAAAAAAAAAAAGTGACAGCAATGCCACAATAAGAGCCACTAAGGGTACACCAGTCTTATATGACTCCATCACTTCATTTTTTACCTGCATTTTCTCCCGCTCAGAGTTCAGAGCTTCCTCTAGCTCCTTCAGTTGTCTGTCTTGGTGCTCCACTCGCTGTTTGTAGCGAAGAGCTTCTCTATCAGACGAGTCACACCGAGCCACAGCAATCTCCTTTTCACTCCGCACAAATGTTCAGCTGATATTCCAACATTACTAAACGTAGATCAACCTTCTATTTCTATTGTGTGGTTTGAAGAAAAGCTTTGTGGAGAAATACGTAACGTATGGGTCACAGAGACCCAAAGGCCAGAGCTGTGGTAGTGGAGAAATACCATTGAATACTGGCCAGGGTCACAGTGACCCGAAGGCCAGAGCTGCGGTAGTGGAGAAATACCATAGAATATCGTGCGGGTCACAGTGACCCGAAGCGCAACGCCAGGCCAATACAAAAAGTCAAATAAACTGAACGGGTCATTGTGATCCGATGGACAACATAAGGGTTAAAGTTGTCAATTTTAATATCAATATTTCTTTTCTGAAAGGTTTCAATTTCCTAACGCATTTTTATTACAGAAGGCCACTTTTCATCTAAAAGGCTTAACATGACTGGCTCTGTCCTGTTTGTCTTGTGTGTTCCTAAGACCCAGGGCCCTCATTTATCAACAGTGTGTAGAAAAGGTTCTAAATTCTGGCTTACCAATGAAATGTAGTATGTGCTTTAGTAAAACAACAAAAAAAAAAAATCTGTATTTATCAAACGTGCCCAAGCCAATTGTATGCATATCAGTAATCAATCATGATAAATCCCACCTGCTCTTGACGACCATGCATGTTCACAATTAGGCCATTTGCATTCAGAAACGCCTGGTACTGGTAGATGAGGCTGAATCCAATCAACAAATATTGTTTGGTTCACTCAGTGCTGGAGGAATTACAAAAGAAAAAAATGTGCATGGGAGAATATAAACAATGTGGTTAATTCCGTTGGGTCTGAGGAAAGAACTCTCCCAGAAAAAAAAAAATGGTTTGACATTAAAGTAAAACACATCACAGTGGAGCACATTGTTTGCCAAGTCTTCCAGTAACACAAGATAAGCCATTGCACTTATATTTCAAACATTTGTCACAGCTCTCTTTTATAGGGTTTGACACCAATTAGGCAACTTGTCCATTTAAAACTAGACAAATTGAGTGTTTTCTAATTAAAGGAAACAGGAATATGTTGATTGCTTAATGCATACTGTGACACGCAATGCCTTTTCATTTGTAGTATCTCTATTCTACCTAGATTCTGTTCATAAGCAGGGCCATAGCTGTGCTTATTACACACATTCCGAAGTGTAAGTACACTTTGGTAAATTCCACACATTGCAAGGCAATGTTCTCACGCATTACATGTGCACACATCTGTTTGTACGCACGGTTGATAATGAGGCCCCCAGATTATCTTGTTGAGCAATGCTTTGACAATTCGTTTCTATCGCAGTACGGAAATTTAAGATTTTTAGCTTTGCAGCCCTGTCAAAGCATGAACACTAAAAAGGCCTACAGCCCCAGTGCTTGGAATACGTCAGCCAAGTAAATGGACCCAGCTGAAAGTAACAGATGCATGTCTAATTTAAACAAAACACCCATCTTCCATCCAAATTAAAGATTAAGCACCCAAACTTTACAGCGTATCTTTTATTTAGGCACATCAAGGAACCACTTCCATCTCTCCACAGTAGTCTGTTAGTGCAACAATTTGGCCTTAAGTGTTTAACACCATACCCACCACCAAGAACACAATCTTTCCTTCCTCAGCTTCACATTCACATACAGTAAGGTGAGACTGAATGCATAGGAGCCCAGCAACAAGCGAAGTGCTGACAGTAGGGTCAACTATTATTCATTGGATAAACCAGCCAATAATTCAGTTCATTAGCCATTTAACATCTGGTCAGTCATCCAAAGCCATTCAGAAAACAAGGCACAAATTCACAACATTGCATTTGGAGTTCTCACTGAAATAAGTGACCTGTGGGCTGAACAGGTGATATACTATGTGTTGATTCACAGCAAGATGACATATCAGTTGTACTTATTCACAGGGAGCACCACCATCATGTATACATTCACATGGAATCTTACATTTGGTTTATGTCAAGTAGTCAGTCCCCATTTCAAATATAGATAATGGCTGCGAGGACAGATCATACCATTTGGCAACTGACAACTTATTTATGAATGAGCTTTATGGTGAAAAGGCCATTGCCATGCAGCCTGACCACAATACTGAAATGTCAGTTTAAATCACCATTTAGTACAAAGTAAACAGTCCACACACTGGAAGAAGAAAGCCATTTGTTTGACCAAAAGTTCAATCCTGGTACAGCAGGAAGCCGGAGAAGGTGCTGTACTTCCAGGTGCTGCCATAGATGGCACCACGATGCAACCGGAGCCACACCTGATCTCCTTGGAAGAGTGGCAGGATGGCGTGGTTGCTGGCCGTCTCGTGATCTGGGGCTCCATCGTTGGCGTACGCTGACACCATCACCTCTTCGTTGCGCATGAGGTTAATGTAGAGAGGCACATTGATGGCAAGCTTCAGGATGTGGAAGATGAAGACATAGGTTCCGTTGACGGGGCAAGTGAAGCGGCCGATGTGGGTGTCGTACATCTCCCCTAGGTTGCTGTGCAGCTGGTCGAACACGATTGGCTGGTCGAGGTTGCCTGGGGCAAAGTTGGCAGTGCGAGAGGCGTTGAAGGCCACTCGCATTGGCTGGGAGAGCGGGTAGAGTTGCATGGGAAGCAGGGCGTGATGGTGGCCGTGGGGAGTGAGAGGGACATCCACGGTGGAAACCGACAGGGAATCCCCATGACCCGAGTCACCCACAATTGTAAACGTTCCCTCCCTGTCTGGGGTGCTCACCTGGGAAGAGTCACTCCAGGCTGCTGCGGGGTCGAGACAAAAAGCAGATTAGGAATGAACAATGTGGACTCTGTGCAGTACAGGGTGTTTTCAAAATTGCATTTAGTCTGGTCGGAATGTTTGCTTTCCTCTTGGTATGCTTACTTGGCTGCAGACCAAAATAACTTCACTGAAGAGCCTTTAGAGGAAGAGGTCTCCGTCCAGTCACTTACAAATTCTGGAGGGGTTTGTTGGAGGTGGGAACAGGACTCAACTTTGATCTGAGCAAACTACAAGGCATTAACCGGACATTTCAGCCAAACGGAGGTTTTAACACCCCATTATGCAAGCAGCTAGCCAGAGAATGAATTTGGGTCTGGTCTGGATTAACAATGAAGTATGCGGCCTTCTTGATATTTGGAGAGATAGGACGTTCTTCCTGAGGTTGCTTTCTCGCTCCCAGACAAATTTAACCAATGAGTGGAGTGAATGTTCTCACAAGGCTTTTAGTGATGCATTTTGGTTTGCTTGAATTTCTGAGTGAAGAAACTGAGCCAAAGGAAAATGCAACACATTTACCAACTCTTCCGCTGATTAAGACTAAACTATAGGTTTAAAAACAGCCTTAGAAAAGGGATGTCCAGCAAAAGCCAGAGTTTAATGTTACAAATCTATCTTCCAATCGTTTTTCTTTGTGTAGAAATACATCTATGACATTCACTTTGGCTCTAACAAATGGCTGATACTTTAGTTTAAAAAGGTGGCACCTGACGTGCAGGATGTTTTGAAGAAAATTTGGATCGTGCAACAAGGCAGGCCTGCTTAGTTCTTTCGGGGCATGATTGTAAAGGGTTTACAAAGAATGTTTACGACATTTACGGTTTGACATTTGGGACCGATTGTTGGGATTGCTGTGGACAAAGTACACACGCCGTTAAATGATGTTTAACTCTGTATCTAGCCAATTTAAATATTGCACATTATTGTATTGTGTGAACAGTTAACTTCCTTTAACTTTGTATGTGGCGTCTTCTTTTGCGGGGAGCAAATGTTCCACCAAAACAAGTTCCTTCCCAAAACTATTTTGCAGAGGCACCGTTCTGCAGCTGCCTCTGGATCTCAGCACCGCCCCAGACAATTGTATTTGGTTTCAGGAAATGCAAACAACCCAGGGCGTTTTTTTTTCCTCCTATCCCAGAATGTATGTGTGGTGTAGCCAGACTTTACTCCATAGCACTGTGGAGAAAGAGCTGGCAATGAGACCTATCCCTGTGCAATGACCCTATAACACCAAGCATCTACATCATCTCAGCATCTACCTTTCAATAAATGATATATCCAATAGTGTTAAACATGTAAATATCTGTCAAATACATTGTACTGTACATACTGTCATATCCATCTACCTTAGATAATAAGCAACCAGTTATATTAATAATTCTTTACTCTAGCACCATTTGCATTGCCCATTCTTATGGTTTACAATCCTCAGAGCTGTGTGTATGCATGTACATGTATATGTATACATATTCACTTCATAAAAACGTATCTGTACATAGTCAAATGTTTACCTTGTTCAGCTTGGTTGTCCTTGTTTTTAGCCATGTGTCTATTTCTGTGTATGTACTGTGAGAGCAACAAAGCTGGAGTCAAAATTCCCTGCACGTGTTCACTCTTACTTGGCCATTACAGCCGATTATGTTTGGAGAGACATGAGATGAAGCAAATAAAATGAAGCACATTTAACTTCATCTCAAAAAAACATTTTCACCTCCACAAATGCCGTCACTTATATGTATGCCCATACAAATGTTGCATTGGAGATATGAATGACATTTTGTGCATTTAACTACCAGGGCTGGATATCAAAATATGTTCTTCTGCTAAGAAACCATAAGTAGTAACAAACTACCAGACAGATAAGCAGTGCTGATAAGAGTGATAATAGTAGTATCTGTCGGTACACGATCCGTTCTGCCTGCACGATCCGTTCTGCACATGCGCAAGATAATACTGTTTTACGTATCCATACGACCTGCACGATCTGTTCCACGCTAGCCTATGGCTAGCCTCCACCGGGAAGCTAACGTTAGTTTAGCTAACAGCTAATTCGGCTAACCGCTAGCTGACAGCTAGATTCAGTCTAAAATAACGTTAACTCAAACGTAATGGGAAAAGCAGGCTACAGCTAAATTAAGACTTCACAGTAATAACAATAAAGACAAGTATTGAGTGATTGTATTTTAAATGAGCACAAGTAAAGTAGAACTGACGTAACAGCTGTTATATATGTTAGGTGTTTGTTATATATGTCAACATTTATTTTCAAGTTTTATTTTGAGGGTCTTTTAAAGTTATTACATGCTGTCTCAGCTAGCAGTTAGCCGAATTAGCTGTTAGCTAAACTAACGTTAGCTTGGCTGTCGACCGGAAGCGTGGAACAGATCGTGCAGTGTCGTAAATCCTCGTACAACCGCGCATGCGCGAACATTTTGCGCATGTGCAGAACGGATCGTGCAGGCAGAACGGATCGTGTACCGACAGTATCTTTTTGGGACAAAATTAGCATGTGTATGCTACAAAAGCCCTTCCCTGAGCAACAGATCAGTTTAGAGCTAGCACTTGTGTTCTTACCACTGGAGTGACGCCTTCCTCCTCCACGTCTATAGCTGTGTTGATATCCAGAGTCCTGAGAAAATACCACAGAGGAACTATAAAAACAGACAGACTGGACTTGTTAAGGGTAACTGGTTTTGTTTTTTCAAACTGGACCCCATTTTCCTACATTTGTGTCTAAGTGACTGATGGGAACAACAATCCTTGACATTGGTCCAGTATTAAGCGAGACGGCTGCAGTCGGCAGCTGTGAAACAAGCTACAATGTAACGTTAATGGGCAAATGCGCACCTTCAATTTACTACTAACTTACTAAAAATTGCTAGTTTTTCCACTGACATTCTTAGATTGTTATTCTAAGTTTTTAATGTTGTCAAAGAGTAAGATCCTTTACGTTTAACATGCAGAAAGAGTTCATTAAATTAAACTTATTTATAGGGCTGGGTACAGAATTTGACTTTTTAGGCACCGGCCAAATTGCCTCCTTAGTATCAAGTTTCGAATAAGTGCCTTGTCATTCAATAACCACATTTCAATACCTAACTGTGGATTTCCACAGGATGCAGAACGTCTGCGGACCGGCTCTGCTGCGGAACGGCTGCGTGCTCCGCCGTCCGCCAATACCCACCAGGTCCGGATTTGTTGCGGCCAGCTGACCACGAGATCTCGCGAATTCACGTATGTTCGCGCGATATAACAGGATGTAGTTTCTATAAACAGAACCACAAAACCAACAACAGTTTGTTTCCATCCAGAGAAGTAGAGGGGAAACAACTCTGTGCTGTGTTTTCAAGGTGTAGTGCAGGGAAATACGACCTGCTGTAAGCACGGTGTATTTTATTTTGAAAATTAACCGGATGCTTTATTTTGTTTCTGTGCTCGACTTCCTGTCCCGCACTATCTGCCGTGTGCTGAATTGCTGCGGAGCTCTCCGTCGTCCGTCAAAAATAGAAGCTCTGCGTATCTGCTCCGGAGGGCTGCGGGCTGACGGAACTGCGCCGGACTAGGGATGCAGACGTTCTGCAGTCAGTGGAAATACACACATTGACTTTAATGGAAACCTAATGACTCCGTCGACGTTCCGCAGACGTTCCGCATCCAGTGGAAATTGCCGGTGAGGCGCAAATGTCATCAGCGTCAGCAAGCCAATAAGCATGTAGCATGCTTCTACCAAGATCTAATAATGCTGGTGAATGGTTGCAGGGGAAATAGGGTCCAGGTTGAAAACCCCAAAATTACCCTTTAACACAGTATGCAGTTGCCTGTAGCATACTATTCTACATTACATACTAGTAACATGGTACTTTCAGTTTTGACGATATAGCTGGGGTCAGTTTTATAATGGGAGTGGGAAAAAAATATATATATACATTTTCCCTAGAATTGTGATTTTTTTCCCCCTCTCTTCTTTACACCAATGATTGACCTAAACATTGTGTTAATACGGTACCGTGGTCAGCGAATCATATTCGTTTTCTGACCGAATGACATTTATAACATAACATGGATTTTCTGCAGACTGACCGACATTTGTTTTTGTCTCTAGAAGTATATTATTCAACTTTTGTTTTTGTTAAAGTAAAAATTAAATGGCAATACTCAACAATATTGAATCGCAATACTTCTAGAATCACAATAAATGAAAATCACAATACAAATTGAATCGGCACCCATGTATCGTGAAGGAATTGAATTGGGCCAAAAGCATATTGTCCCAGCATTAGCTTATAATTCTGCTTAATTATCAACGATGGCCAAAACTATGAAAATAGGCCTCAGTTGCATCCGTTGTGATAACCTTGTATTGGCCAAAATAGAGAAAAAGGCAATGAGCAGTCATATGATCAGACAGGTTGTTCAGTCAATTTAGCCACATTTTCTAAACCACTTCACTATGTTGCTTATCTGCTGTCACTGCATATAGGGCTGGGCGATATGGCCCGAATCTTCTATCCAGACATCGGTCATTTCGTATCTCGATAACGATATCATGATATACAATGTTCTCTTGTAATTTAATTGTCTATATGAAATAACCACATGGTTAAGCCTAATTTTGTATACTTCTGTGTGAATTAAAGACTTGACAAATTTAAAGTACTAAGAATTTTCTAATTTAATTAAGAACTTTTGTGCAAAACGAACAGTGTCAAGTGAAGTAATAGAGAAAAATACAAGCAAGAAGAATTCTTGGGTGTAGGCAGGAGTCACTGCTGTTGGAAAACACTCACAATTTACTTTAAAAAAAAACAAAAAAACATTTGAGTTCCAATTGGACCTTTACGGATTATTCTCCACCATTTTTATGCAGAGAGAACAGTGTCCTGAGCTGTATGCACAGTTGTGTTCTGGGGACATGGAGCTGAAAGGTTGGAGAAGCTTGTGACCGGAAAGTTGCCATTCATAGTCCAGTTTATTATATTTAACCGAGTAGTGCTGTAAAAACAAAACGGTAACCTTTTCTTTAAATATTTCACATCAGATTTTAGAAATGTTAGAATTTGCTTGTTATCAATTGAGAACAATTATGTATCACTCTCGAAATATAAATACATTTTTAAATAAATAAAATATTTCCTCACAATAAGATTTTATTGAAAGAAATTATCACTGAATTATCGCATAGCCCTAACTGCATAAGAAAATCAGTTGAAGCTCGAACTGTAAACTCATGGATGTGTACAATGGACAGTTTGGGCATTCATTGTTTATTTAACCTTCATTTATTCAGGGAAGGTTCACTGAGAGGAAGTCTCCTTTGCAGGAACGCACTGATCACATTCACACAGTTCCACATTCATACCTGGAAGCTACCCGGTACAACCACAGTCTGATCTGCTGGCCACTGAGCAGCTCCACTGGAGTGGTTGGGGTTAAGGGCCTTGCTCACGGGCACCTCAGCGGTGGTAATAAGGGAGGGACAAGCGCTGCTCTTTCACTTTCCCCACCCAGATTTTATCTTGCCGGTCTGGGGGATTGAACCGACGACCTCCCGGTCACAAGCTTGCTTCTCCAATGTTACCATTTGCCTCAATTCTTTCTTCCAAATAAATGTACGTGGGACTTGGTGTTACCACATATTATGCCGACCTTACAAATGACTTTTCAAGTTATTCCACTGTCGCAGACTATTTTCCAATATCGGGATGAAAGCCTGAGTCTTGCTAGAGTTTGGGCTTTCCCGTCGTCTCAATTGTTTGGTGGGCATAAAACTCAGTCCCAGTCAGTGTTTTTTTTTTTTATTTTATCGTAAGTTTTAAGTCTTGGTAGGGAAGTTGAAGCACATGAACATTGTCAACAACCAATCTGTGCGCTCCCTCCAGCACCAAACAGGAAGCAGCAAACTGCTGAGCCAGTGTTTATGGTTGCTATGGCGCCATGCTAACTAAATGCTAAAGAGGGAAAGGTGCCGATTTTCAACTCTTCTGAAGCACATCATCCAACGGGAGTTTTACTGGCAGATAAACACAGACCTCTGGGTACTGGAGACATTCATCTGCATGTATGACAGAACAGAAAATCTGCAAACTTTCCATTATGCAGCTAATGCTAGCGGTAGCTGGCTACCTTGGTTACATTTTTCAGAATTAATCAAGTTGTAGTATTGCAATTTTTGACCCTGCAAGATCTCCAGTCTTCACATATGACAGTCTTTAACGTTAGATGATCAACTTTGATGTGAGATGGGGTCAGACTTTCGTCTTTTCAAAGTCTGCTCAAAGTCTTCTAGTGTATGATAGGCAGTAGTTGCAGTTACTTCCTCAGCCCCAAAGCAAATACAGTACGACTACTAAATAGAGAACATGGTGAATTATTTACTTACTCTAGCAGCATAGAGGACAGGTCCAGAGTCCCTTAGATGAGTCTGTGGGAGGTAGGATCCTCCTAAGGAGTAGATATCAGTGGTAAGCTTCAGAACTAACTCAGTCAGATCCATTTTAGCCAAACTTTAGCCAAGATGTGACAACTCCACCCTACAACACCTGATCCTAAACAGATATTTAGCAAAAATAGAGGAGAGAAATGCAAAAGGAGGAGAGAAATGCAGAAGTGTTGAAAACCCCAAAAGAGGAAAAGGAAAATTGAGGATAGATACCTCGATGCCAACCAGAAGAGCGAAAGGTTTGTGCCAGTCCTTTGGCGCCACGTGCCATACCTCTCACAGATCCTCTGGTGTAATATGACTGGCCAGGACGACCCACGCTTCCACTTGATTGGCCAGGGGACAGGAAGATCTGTCCACCGTTACCCACCGTATAATCTGCCTGGTACACTAGAGAGACACAGCAAGAAATGTGTCTTAGACAACTGGCTGTTGGACCATTCAGCCAATGCCAGTTGAGTTTAGGAACAAACATTTGATCAACATACCCAGCTGTAGTTCTTCTTCTGAGGGAGCCATCTCTGGTGGTGTTTGGGTACTGGCAGTGCTGTACTTGGGCTCATTGAAAACTGCAGAATCTGGTTTGTAGTTCAATTCCCCATTTTGAGGTAAAGAGGCATTCACCTTGAAGGCCTACAGTGAGAAAAGAAATGTCCATTAAAGAAGCTTGCAGACTGTGACTGCAAGCTTTTGTTCAGATTACATCTAGATCTAGTTGAAGCTGGGGTGTGGAACTTGTGTCTCCCCCCCTCTGGCGGTAAGACTTATTACACAAACACTAAAGCAGTCGGATTCAAAGCTGTGTAGTTGTGGTCTTTCAACCCTGCCTGTCAATGTATTGGGTAATACAGGTAGACTGACATACCGTGTAACCAATTAGAGAGCCAGAATAAGCAGCTATACTGTAAAGAACGCTCAATGGTGTTTTAAGCTTAAAACACAGATAAAGGTGAAGAACTGCAAGTGAGTTAGCAAGGTTGGTTGATGGCACTTTGTTTACTGTGCGACAATGTTGTGGAGTTAACGTCTCACTTTGAGTAAAATAAGCAGTATTGGCATCATTCTTGTATAAGAGCTAGGCTCAATCAGCACTGGGAACACGTTGGCAAGGGCTTGAACATAAGACGATCATCATCATCAAAAACTCCACATGCGTTAAGACTGTGGTTCACATCTGTCATCAGAATGCATCTTGAGTGATCACATGTAATTTGTTTATGCTTCTGTGCTCACATTTGTTTGATTTGTTCCGGTGGATTAAGGACATTTATAAAAATGGGTAGCTCAAATCAAGCCATGATAACAACCATATATGGCTATGAATTCTAATTCCTTTGCCCAATACATATCACTCCGCATCTAAGATTTTTTTTTTTTTTTTTTTTTTTTTTTTTTTAATGTTAGACAAAGTTCGCCAGCTAAAACCCAAAAAAAATTAAAACATTTACGGTTAACTTCGACCTCCCGAGTGGCCCAACGACGGAGGAGTAGCCCACACTGCCATGACACAGAACTTGTTTAAGTATCCCTTTAACTGTACGCTAGGGATAAAACAGTTAAAGGTTTAATGATAAACTATGGTGAAAGTCCTGACTTTGTATTACCATTTCAAATTTTTAAAATCACACTTTAAACCATGCTTGATTATAGTTACAAGTTCCTTCCCAAGACTATTTTGACGGTGGCGGAATGCCCCGACACTTAAATTCAACTAAAATGTAACACTAAACAGTCAGTGTTGGACCTCCAGTCTGTTGAGATGATCTCCAAACACAGAAACGAAGCGCAATCACACCATAAAACGTTAAGACACGTTAAGAAAAAACAGCCGTATTTTGCCGTAATCCAATGACACGAAAAAAAAGTAGATCAGTAGATCCACTTCACCGTTTAAACAATGTGGGGAAAAAAAAAAAAAAGTATAAAATTTCAAATCTACACAAAACACGCAATCAATTAGTAAGCTACAGCAAATTTATATACATGGAATTTAGGCAACCTTTATTTCAACGTTGGCACGGTAAGATGTCCAGACTAGTGCAATAGTAGTTTTTGTTTTTTGCATCCTGCATAAGAATTTTTTTATTTTTTTTACTAAAGCAGTAGGCCTATATGAAATCAGATGCATTACCTACCACAATTTAGTTGTTTTGTGTTATTTAAAATATTTATAAAATATCTGGTCATGCCAGAAGTAATTATTCCACTCCTTTAAAACAATGCAATTACCTGTTTCAGCCACCAGGGGGGGGGGGGGGGGTGTATGATCAGATATGTAAAGACAGAGCCTTAATGGCATAAAACCCAAAAGAAAAATGACGCACACTTTTGGTAAGACTTACTGACTGGATGTTCTCAAACTGTGCAGACGTCAGAGTTCGCCTGGTGGGGGGTGTTGAGAAACTTTGTCCCTGAGGGGGGGTGGAGGTGCCAGATGCCACCCCATTACAGGGGGACTGCTTCCCTGACTCAGTTACTGGTGTCTGGACACCAAGAGAGGAGGAAAATTCCATTAAAAGCATAGACAGACTTCTGGAAAGAGGTAGCGCAAATGATCTGTGTCTGTACATTTTCCTCTCCATCCCAAAGTATTTATCCTGGGGTTGTACCCAACTATCCCAATTTAACCCTTGTGTTGTCTTCCCGTCAACCTTGGAAAAAAAAAAAAAAAAAAACACTTTTTGATGCCTTTTTTCCACAGTTTGTTTTTGCTTTATCCAACGTTTTAAACTGTTACATTTTTTATTTTTTTTTATTTCTATTTCCCATATTTTCTGATATAAAACAAAAATTGAAAACTGGTCAATGTGACCCAAAGTCAACACAAGGGTTAAAAAATAAATACAAATAAATACTTCTAGACATGGGTTTATTGCAAGCAAAACAGTCGATTTCTCTCGCTTGGAAAAGTGTGAATAGGCCTAGTATTGCCGGTGGCTTAGAGAAATGTCTTTTTGCCCAACAATGGAAAGAATAACGTACACAGTTAAGGATAGACAAGATACTTTCAAACAGGTTTGGGGACCATTCTTGGACTTTGAACAAAATGATGTGGGTGATATACTGGCAAATGAGGGGAATTCTGAGAAATCTAGTATTTTTCATGTGGGAGAAAGAAGTTTATATTGGCTTGTGACAGTTTGATTTGTTGGATCAAGCCACTGTAAGGTCATTTTGTTTTCTTTATAATTTGTTGTTTTTATATTATAAAAAGGTTTTTCTTGTATTTTGTCTGTTGCTGTGATCGCTGTCAGTTTTTCAGGCTATGTCTACATTTCTGAATGTCTTGGTTAAAATGAAACTCAATTAACATTGTTTATAAAAAAATATGCATCAACACTTCACATCAGCCTAAGTACTTGGTCTGACGAAACGGACAAGAATGCTCATTTACCTGAGGACGGCTCTTCTCCTCCTGACCAACAGAGATGATCGACTCTCTGCGGTACAGCGGCGGTGAAGAAAACTTCTTTATTTCAGCCAACTGCAGTGGCTCCTGCAGAGACAAGACAGCTTGAACTGCTTAGTAATGCAGGCTAAACAATTTTATTGCATCTTATAGCCAATGTGCCGTTTCTCACATGAGGTAGGTCCATTGAGGAAAACGTCAGGTCACAGGTCTCCAGGCACTGATCCCCATTGGTCAGGCTGGCTTTGCGCTCCATAAGCCTGGCAGGCAGTGGGGTGGACTGAGTGGGGGATGAGGATGAAGTGATGACCAGTCCAAGTGATTTCAATTTTGATCATAACAGACTTATCGCAGAAAAATAGCAAGATAAGATAAGACAGCTTACATGCATTGGTTCGGACAGGTCTTCAACTGGGCTTCTCAAGTCTGTGTGACCTGGTTAGTATGAGGACATATCAAAACAAAAAAAGTTGATCAAGAAATTACACAAGACAAATTTCCATATACATTTTACTCCTCAATTGCATTTGCAGTCCATACCCAGTACCCTACCCGTTTACATTAACCATTATTTTGGAGAGGTCTGAACAAGTCTACAGTAATTTAATACAATACCATGGTCTGGCAGCACTGGGGGAGGCAGGGATGGAGTCTCCGGAGCTAACCCCCGTCACTCCACTCAGCAGCCGGGGAAACAACACACGGTACACCTCCGCTGGTCTTGTGGGGCTGCAGAATTTATTTGGGCGCAAACTGCAGACTCCAGCTACTGTACATTCACTTGATATCTTCACCGCTAGATGTCAAGTCTCCTGCTCCGATCGCTCTCGTTCGCTCACACCACATCTCCTGTCACTTTCTGCTTTTACAAGCAACCACAGAAAGACCTCAAACTGTCCCACTGACATGGTAGATAAGCTGATGCAAATATTCAAAAACTTATTTCAGCAAATGTCGCAAATTTGTCGCATTTGTGTAATTTATTCGTCATGCCCCTGCAGAGGCCTTGAGGCTAATGGGAAACCCATTAGTTTTGCAGGTAAACCAAAGTTTTGGGCAAATTGTATTGTGGTGGCACTAAAGGAAGTCAGGGGATTAATCAAGTCAGGATGTATGGCAATCCATCCAATAGATAGTGAAGATAGATTGCTAAACTATGTTAAGCTAGCCATCTTCGTTTTAGTGCATTTCATCAATAGTGTGAAATCTTTGGTTAGAATGCATATTTTATGTGGTACAGTGGTCAAAAACTCCACAGGGTACCTTTAACTTGACCATTACAGAGCCTTAGCATTGAAGATCATTTTCAACCTCAGAAATAGTTTGACAAAACAATCCCAACTAGTCCTCACAGCTCCCCCCCACCCCCCACCAATCTGCCTCTACCACAAAGAGATTAGTAGTCATGCCAGGCTTTATGGCTCACTTTTAACTGGGCTGGATCACCTAGGTAACCTATGTGGCATGGCTACCTTGTGGAGCACATTCATTTCAGATGCTCAAATCAAAACCTGGCAACAGCCCAACATCTGACCAATAAGACACTGAAAAAACTGGGGCATCATTCCTACACAATACCAACATAAGAGTTTTAAAGTAAAGTGACAAACAATAAAGAGCAACAGATTTTTTTTTTTTTATAGATCAGTACAATAATTTTGCCGTTCCAGGCTTTCCTCCTTTCTGGTTTTAGAGCATCTAAAGCTAGACCTCATCAGGCATTTGCAGCAGAAACTTTCAACTTTATGTGAATCACATATTAATACTAGAGTTTAAGTGTTTTTGCTTTGTCTGAAACCCTGCACTAAAGACATATTTCCTGCACACATCTATAGCCTTACTTTAAGGTTTAGAATAAGAAGCGGTAGAAATAGAAATATCTTCAAGTTATGTTATATTGTTTACATTTCACCTTGAATATCACGCATAGTCAATTGTCAAATATTGTTTTTAAGACCATTCCATTTGGATTTTAATTGGAGATTCAGTTCCATGAGCAATCTCCCATCAACTGATGAAGACCATGTGCTATGGGTTTACAGCTCCAGAAAAGTTAGTGAGTGGACCAGAGTTGCAATTGTCTGGCAAATTAGAAAACTTGTTGACTTGTTCCAAGTTACCCAGAGGAGATGGAGATCCAGACGGCCGTCTCTTCAGTCTGGGGTGGCCATTAGTGGGGGGGACCTCACCATCCAGAAGAGAGTCCTGAAGAGGACAGGATCATTTTAAAAACTTAGCTCCAACAACCACAAAGCAAACTCAAATACTCAGACCATAGTTTCATTTTGTACTGGTTGGTTAATAAGATTTCCTTGGGTTTGCAAACAGCTAAACTGCACCTGCATAAAACTGAAGGAACCATGGATCTTTGTCATGAGGTCCTCTAGGTGCTGCTTCCTCAGGACAGGGTCTTTGGGCAAGGTATATGGAGAGTTGAAAACCTCCACAGGAATATCCATGTCAACTGCCTGTTAGGAAGAGGATCGTCGCAAATGGTTTCCAGTAGAGATGTCTGCATATTTTAAACTAACCATTTCGTACTCACCAACTTGGCATGTTGCTCTCCATTGGCTCTCCTTTGTTTTCTCTGGGGAAAATATCACGCTATTAATCATTAAGTGGACACCATTGTTGAAAAATACACTTCTTGTACAATGGAGTTACAAATCAGACCAGCTCCACAGTTTGCAGGCACAGACAGACTATTTCTTTCCCCTCATGAGTTCATCGTGGGTAATTACTGTACAGTATAACCTATAGTCTTTCCATTCAGGGCAACTCCTGCATCTGCTGCTGAACCTAATCCTTAAAGTGCCCATATTATGCTCATTTTCAAGTTCATAATTGTATTTAGGTTATATCAGAATAGGTTTACATGGTTTAATTTTCAAAAAACACCATATTTATGTTGTACTGCACATTGCTGCAGCTCCTCTTTTCACCCTGTATGTTGAGCTCTCTGTTTTAGCTACAGAGTGAGGTATCTCACTTCTGTTCCATCTTTGTTGGGAGTCGCACATGCTCAGTACCTAGGCAAGGACTACTAGCCAGTCAGAAGCAGAGTATGAGGGAGTGCCATGCTAGCAGCTAGGCGAGCATTATAACGTGTGTTACAAAGTGACCACATTTGTCTCTGAAGTAAAGGCTGGACTACAATAGAGCTGTTTGGAGCAGTTTGTGAACAGTGTTTTCTGTTGGAGATGGTAAGTCCCTTTGGGGGAGACTTTGGGCTTTTTCACTTTGTAAACCTATAACGTGCATAAAAAAAGATAAACAATAAAAGGTAAGGGAAAAAGCAAAAAAGCATAATATGAGCACTTTTATGTCAGACCCACATATTTGTTTGCTGAGGTTGTGAGCAGACGACTGTTTCCAAAATAAGTTCCATTTTACACAGCTATTGCTCTTGAAAGCTAGAAATGACCACACAAATAGGGATTTCTTAATGTTTTTTTGTAGAGTCTCTTACATTAGGGTATACCAAAAGATACCAAATACTGAGCAGGACACTAAAGCTGCAAAATAAACTTCAGTCAGTGCTTCCGGTTGACAAACTAATGGAGCCACTAAATTACCTCAAACAACAAGCAATTTCTTAAAACTATATCATTCACTTATTGGGGGTGGCAGTAGCTCAGTCCGTAGGGAGTTGGGTTGGGAACCAGAAGGTCACTGGTTCAAGTCCGAAATACAGAGGTGGACTGGTAGCTGGAGAGGTGCCAGTTCACCTCCTGGTCACTGCCAATGTGCCCTTGAGCAAGGCTCGAACCCCCCCCGAACCGCTCAGGGCGCCTGTTCAGCAGTCGCAGCCCACTCACTCTGACATCTCTCCATTAGTGCATGTAAAAGGACCTGAGCATGTGTGTGTGTGTATTTCAGGCCTGTGTGTAATAACAGTGTAAATTGTAATTTCCCCATTGGGGATCAATAAAGAGTATAAATTATAAGTTATTATAAAATTATGCAAATAGAGCCTGTAAGGCTCAATGAGTAGAACTAGAAAACGCTATCGTGGCCTTTGACAACTCACTCTCTACCAACCAATCACCTGACTTACATAAAGACAGGATGGTACCTCTTACTGAGCTCGACCTCCTCTTGACAAAGGAAGCTGAACAAAACCTCCTTCGTGCGCAGGGATATATGTATGAGCATGGGGATAAAGCAAGTCTCCTCCTGGCCCACCAACTGAAGGCCAAGATGGCCTCAAATCAAAATTACACAGATAAAAGACGAAACTGGCTCCCTTACATCTGACCCAGAAACGATTAATGGTACTTTCAGAAAGTTCTACTTCCAGTTATATAAGTCAGAATGTTCTTATGATGAAGCTCAGTTGTCTTTTTTTTTTTTTTAATTTAAATTGGCCATGCCCAAAATATCTATTAGCGACTGTTGCAGAGGTGGAGCCGTCTACCGCTATCCCTAGCCGGAAGAGTACAGACTGTTAAGATGAATATACTTCCTAGATACCTATATTTTCCAATGTCTGCCCATCTTCTTACCCAGGTCATTTTCACTGCCATAGAAAGTATTATCCCTTTGTTTATTTGGGCTGGCAATCACGCCAGAGCCGGTAGATCACTATTGCAGAGGAGCAGATCCCTTGGGGGTCTTGAACTGCCTAGCCTTATTGGTTATTACTAGGCTGCAAATGCTCATAAGATTATGCTTTGGTTTACCTAAACTCATATGGGATGAAACCACAGAAGGCCATTTCTTTTAAAGAATTGTTCATTCTGAACACACAAAATGGATACTTATATTGTACTATGTTGCAAATATTGTTTGAACGCTGTATCCAATAAAACATATGAAAAAAACAAAAAACAAGCAATTTCTTGTTACTTATTGGCCGACAAACTTCTTTACATGCGATTTGTGATTTTTGTTAATATAACTGCCTGACCAATTTATTAGTCTGACTTGATTACGCAGTAATTTAACAGGTGTGCTTCTACAAGCACACCACTTTGCATGATTCATCCAGGAGTTACGACAGAGCAGAGACACTTGCCTTTAGATGTGGTTGAACTATATATTGTACAAACTTGTGTTGTCAACTGTCATAGCTTAATACTCAGACTTTGAAATTCCATTGTTATGATTTTTAGTGGCAGTTTCATTCCATAACTTTTCATACTAAAAATGACAATTTAACATTCAGCTGTAGGGCTAATACGTGTGAACAAAGCGGAGTGAGCAGAGTGCAAACTCTGTAAATGAAAGCCAAGCGGTTCAGGCTTGATGCAGGTCTCCATCCCAAAAATCATTGCAGAGAAACATTTAAAAAGGGCAGAATAACAAACTGTCCAAAACCCCCACGTAGATTATTTTGCCCATCTACAGTCCCTGAGGTTGCTTTGTCACTCTGGTGAAAATTAAAGCACACCGCAGGATTTGACTATAATGAGTGAAAAATACTTCATTATCGTTTTAATCAGGCTTTTATTTCAATCAGACATTAATTTGATTCCGTACAGACATTTGTCCGTTTACATTTGGCTAGTAAATGCCATCCTGAATGTTTATGATACAATTTATAAGTAGATAAAATGGTCTTTTTTGCTCCTACCACCACTAGAAGTATTCTACAGATAGGGCTTCAGGGCTTTAAGTTTAAATCCTTATGGAAGCCAAAATCATGAATGTGATAAAACTACACATTAAGTTATTTTTTTGTCCAACACAATTGCAATGCCAAGTTCGGTGCACCGATGGTTTGATGGTACCTAGTCTATATCCTCAACATTCCACTGCCAGGACTGCTTGTGTGCTGCAGGAAATTCCGTTGCATGAGTCATGACTAAAAACAACTTTTGAACGTACACGTTCCACCACAACAAGTTCCTTCCGAGCCCATTTTGCAGCGGCACCACGGCTTTTCTTCAGTGCTTAGCTCCGCCCAAGATGATTGTGATTGGTTTAAAGAAATCATACAGTTAAAGGGATACTTAAACAAGTTGTGTCATGGCAGTGTGGGCCACTCTTCTGTCGTTGGGCCACTCGGGAAGTCGAAGTTAAGCTTAAATGTTTTCATTTTTTTCGGGTTTTAGCTGGCGAACTTTGTCTAACATTTAAAAAAAAAAAATGATTAATAGCCATATATGGTTGTTATCATGGCTTGATTTGAGCTACCTGTTTTTATAAATTTCCTCCACCGGAACAAATCAAACAAATGTGAGCACAGAAGCATAAACAAATTACATGTGATCACTCAAGATGCATTCTGATGACAGATGTGAACTACAGTCTTAACGCATGTGGAGTTTTTACATATAATAATAATAATAATAATAATAATAATAATAATAATAATAATAATAATAA
Organism: Sander lucioperca; assembly: GCF_008315115.2. Classification (NCBI taxonomy): domain Eukaryota; kingdom Metazoa; phylum Chordata; class Actinopteri; order Perciformes; family Percidae; genus Sander; species Sander lucioperca. Next base: position 28,650,519 of record NC_050192.1, on the reverse strand, counting down.
TAATAATCTTCTGTTATGTTCAAGCCCTTGCCAACGTGTTCTCACAGTGCTGAGCCTAGCTCTTATACAAGAACGATGCAGATACTGCTTATTTTACTCAAAGTGAGACGTTAACTCCACAACAACGTTGTCACACAGTAAACAAAGTGCCATCAACCAAACTTGCTAACTCAGTTCTTCACCTTTATCAGTGTTTTAAGCCCCCAACGTTATCTTCCAGGCAGCGCTGCCTGGAAGGCACTAGGATTAGGGTGGTGATGGTGCAGTGGATATGACACATGCCTTTGGTGTGGGAGATCTGGGTTCGACTGTCACTGCGATACATCAACCAATGTGTCCCTGAGCAAGATACTTAACCCCTAGTTGCTCCAGAGGTGTGTGACCTCTAATATATAGCAATTGTAAGTCACTTTGGATAAAAGAGTCAGCTAAATAACATGTAATGTTAACGTAATGTAATGATTAGGCAATGGTTAGGGTTAAGGTTAGGTGCCTTGAAGTCAACGGTCGCAGCGCTGCCTTGAAGTAGACGTTGGGGGATTAAACACCATCGAGCACCAATAAACCAGGGCACATTGCTCTCCTTTCCTGGAATGCTGTGTGGACTAGCCAGACCCTCCTCTGCAGTGCTGTGGAGGAACGTCTGGCAAAGCGAGACTAGATGGTACCTCACCTTGCAGTCAGCATATTGCTTCTTGGTAGTGACTGGGACTTTGGGGATAAAAGTGGCAGCTCCTCTCCATGGTTTGTGGACTGCAGGTTGGGGTGATGTGGGTCCATCTGAGAACTCCATATCCCAGGAGTCAGGAGGCTCCCTCGTGGTCTGGAAGTCCCCCTTCCAGTTCAGAGTGGGAGGAGTCTCCGTATCGGTCAGGTACAGTCTGTTGAAAAACTGCCATATCACCAACAGAGCATCAGTGAATCCTGGAGCATGCTTACAAACAAACAGCACTGAAATATAGCTTTGAAAAACAAACTGGATATTAGTCTTACCTCCTTAGGAACTTCATTTGGTTTTGACTTTGATGTGGCTGACAGGAGCAAAAAGAAACAAATCCACAGTTTACCATATTTATACTCAGCAAAAGAGTATAGAGTAGTTTCAGTAGTCAATTAAAAGTCATACTGGCAAAGTTTTTTAAGGCCTAGCCCTAATCTTCAGTTTCACTAAATTATCCGTTTGAATAAATTCTCCCTCTTCACCCACAGGTGTTTTGTCACAGTAAATGTAAGCATGATCATCTTACTGCTGTGGCCGTTTGACTTCAGCAGCACCTCTGGAGACTTGTTGGGTGGAGGTGGAAGACAACTGAAGTACTTGCAGTTCAACAGCCTGGTGACTTCTTCTTTGAACAGCTTAACTGAAAAGTCCGTAAGAAAATCCACTTCAGATGACCCAAACAAGGAAATGTACGATTTATTAAAAGTTGGTTTGAATTTCTGTAGCTTGGGCCTTGCTTTCATCAAAGGATACTTTTCTCATATCTTCTAAGTAAGTTTTGTAAAGTATATGCCAAATCTGATGTTTTCTGATCTAGGCAGCCCACAAAAAAACAAAATTGGTCTTAGTACAGTTTGTGGGTTGGAAGGCACTCCATGTCCCCTTTTACTACCACTCCAACATAAAAAGCACATAGTAATCCCAGGATAATTACATCCAAGAGTGATAACTAAATTTGCCATCTACTGTACTTTTGAGGTTTGCCGCATGAGGATTAACAAATCATTAAACTGGATTAGTAAGGATGGGTGCTAGAGACGATATGCAATATAAACGATACAAAATTGGCCTACAATAGAGATTTTAATTAGATTGCACTATCGCGATAATTCATGTTGATGAATCTACCCGCGAAATTTAGAGCCACAAGCTGCAACGCGTCATCGTCATCTTGAGTAAACATGGTTGAAAGCAAAACAAGGAGCTGGTGAAAAAGACCGGTGCAACGTCCATTATTTGGACTTCGTTTGGATTTAAGCAGCTACAACGGACCTGTGGTCGAGCCGTACCATGAAGCCTTTCACCAGCCTTTCAATTTACTATATAACGGACGATTGGAATCTTGGCAGCCGGTGTTTGCAGACATCGTACTTCCCCGCTGAACATACGGCCGTGTGTGTGTGTGTGTGTGTGTGTGTGTGTGTGTGTGTGTGTGTGTGTGTGTGTGTGTGTGTGTGTGTGTGTGTGTGTGTGTGTGTTAGGGCTGTCAACAAATATTCTAAATTTGAATATATATTCGAATAGTTTTTAAAAAACAAATTTCGAAGGTGAAAATGAATATTCGAATAAAAAAAAAAAAAATGTGGAAAAAAAACACTCGTGGTAGCAGAGGCTGTCTGGCTAGTGCGCCTGAGGGTTCAGGGACAGGTCACAGGAGTCCCACTGTCTGGCACAGCGTCACTGCTGAAAGTTGACTTGTCTTGCATGGAAGATGGCAGAAAGTGCAGAGCCCAACTCGACCGCATCAGAGAAAGCGATTTTAACCCCCCAAAATCTAAAAAGCCATGTCTGGAAGTACTTGGGATTTTGGTCGGTAGGAGGTAAAATAGTTAAGCCGCGAGATAAAGTTGTATGCAAGCTATTCGACCACTAGCAACATGAGGTCACATCTCGAAAATGTGCACCCAAATGAGCATGGCATAATGTGTGGAACTCCAGCCAACAGTCACGTCTTGACATGTATTTTGCACCGCCTGCCACAAGCTCTTTGTCTGCAACACGACAAGAGGCCATAACGGAGAAATTAATTTCGTTCATTTGTAAGGACATGAGCCCAATCAGTGTCGTGGATGGGGCAGGCTTCAGGGAGTTCTGTCAAGCAATGGAACCAAGGCACCGTATCCGTGTAAACTTCAATTAATGTTATTAATATTTGTTTCAATCACTGAATGAAGCCTGCTATATTTGGGACAATAGTCGCGACCTTAAATTGCTTGCACAAAACTCTTGATCAGCACTGAAAATGTGTTTGTTGTTCATTTTAAACAGTTATGCGCACAGCCGCACATTGCGCAGAGAGCGTGAGGGCGAGAGAGAGAAAGTGCTCGAGTGAGCGAGCGAGCGTGAGGTCTGCGGCCTTGGCCATCATTTGATTTACTTGTTTTTGTGTAGGTAATACGTTGTCAAATATGTTTAAACTTCAATAGACTACCTATACAAATAGTTATGTCTCTTTGTATTAATTTGTCCTGTTATTCACGTAATGCGCGTCATTGACAAAATGTGCATGCACAACCAGATGTTCGAATAGTTCGAATATTGTTTCAATGTTTTTTTAGAGGGAATATTGGAACGTCACTTTTGAGCAATTTTGACAGCCCTAGTGTGTGTGTGTGTGTGTGTGTGTGTGTGTGTGTGTGTGTGTGTGTGTGTGTGTGTGTGTGTGTTCAAATGAGTTACATTAGGCTGCAGGTAAGAAATGGTTTGAAATATGTTTTTATTTAAATTATCTGTGCATCTTTGCCTAATACTGAAAGTATTTTCAGTACTGTGTCTGTTCCTTAACCAAACAGACACCAGTTTTTCCTGTTCTCTGCGTCTTAGGTGGCATTTAAGAACCAAGGACTTAAACTAACTAAGTGTAGTGCCTTTTAGAATGGTTTGCACTAAAGAGAAGACACCCAAAGCTTTTTCTTTGTCAAAGTCTCTGCAACTAGTGTACTTGAATTTTATTTATCTAACATTATGTTGTATAATTTCAGTTTTGAACAATAAATGTTCTCAAAACTGCATACTACGTTTCTTTCTCTTTAAAAATAAAATACATTTAGCAGTTTGGCTTTCCTTAGGGTCTATGTAACATGGTCTGAAATGGTTCCATTATAAATTTATATATCGCGATATATATCGTTATCGCAAGAGGCTGCAATGTATATCGCAATATGGATTTTAGGCCATATCGCCCATCCCTATGGATTAGCATAATGACATACAAAGTATGGGGCCCAGCAACTAAGCTCAGAAGTCTATGCTTTTATACTCACATGTGGATCCAGCCACAGGCTTGTCTTTGCCGTCTAGCAGGTCCAAGTAGGCCAGAGCCGCTTGCTCCATCTGCTCCTCTAAACTACAACAGTGAAGATAGAGGGTCCATGTGTAACAAGGAGCTCTGCTGTGGAGGCTTTATACCATCGTGTTTTTTTAGCTCCAACTACAATTTATATACAATAGCGCGCACACACACAAAGTTTAGTCCATTCAAACAAAACCTTAATTAGCATAATCCTCCACACGGAGCCACAGTGCCTCTGCAAAATAGTCTCAGGAAGAACTTGTTTTGGTGGAACATGTGTACATTCAAAAGTAGTTTTAGTCGTGCAACAGCAAACTCAGATTGGACAGATAGTCTAGCTAGCTGTCTGGATTTACCCTGCAGAGATCTGAGGAGCAGTTAACCATAGTCCTCACAAATCCAGTTTAGAACGCCAACACAAAAGAGGAAGGTAACAAAAATAAGGCCAAAAGGACATAAGGCAGAATTTCTGGCGGCAATGGAGCAATCCCGGAAGTGGAAGGTCGTGGATATGTACTATGCAGTGACTGACAGGGTTGGGTCAGATTACCTTGAAATGTAATCCATTACTGACTACAAATTACATGGCAATTTTCGTAATCCGTAACGTAATCAGTTGGATTACCCAAAACATGTAACGTAATGATTACTTTAAGATTACTCTTAGATCACAGTAACTTAGACTACTACCGCAGAACACTGCTGTATTAATGTTACCTAAGCTAACTAACAAGTCGAGTGATGTTACAATGAATCCCAGGATAACGTTGAGATCCATAAAAAAAAAAAAAAAAATCCAACATTATGGGCAGTCGACATAACGTTTAGCCTAACCATTGCTACCATGGTCAATACTGATGTGGCAAATGCAAATTTAACCTTCACGAAATGGTTAAATAACTGAAACCATTAGTTTATCATGATTGGATAACTTGATAGCTAGCAATGTTTGAACGATGCCGAGCATGTTCCTGTAATGTTAAAGTGCTCATATTATGCTTTTTAGCTTTTCCCCTTTCCTTTATTGCGTTATACATCTTTTTGTGCACGTTATAGGTTTACAAAGTGAAAAAGCCCAAAGTCCCCCCCAAAGGGACTTCCCATCTCCAACAGAAAACACTGTTCACAAACTGCTCCAAACAGCTCTATTGTAGTCCAGCCTTTACTTCAGAGACAAACGTGGTCACTTTGTAACACGTTATAATGCTCACCTAGCTGCTAGCATGGCACGCCCTCATACTCTGCTTCTGACTGGCTAGTAGTCCTTACCTAGGTACTGTCAGGGCACGCCCTCGTACTCTGCTTCTGACTGGCTAGTAGTCCTTACCTAGGTACTGTCAGGGAACGCCCTCATACTCTGCTTCTGACTGGCTAGTAGTCCTTACCTAGGTACTGTCGGGGAACGCCCTCATACTCTGCAACTGACTGGCTAGCAGTACTTACTGTGTGACTCCCAACAAAGATGGAATAGAAGTGAGATGCCTCACAACCGCAGTACAACAAAAATTATGCTTTCTGAAAATTAAACCACATAAACCTATTCTGGTACAACCTCTAAATACAATTATGAACCTGAAAATGAACAATATGAGCACTTTAATGTTAACATTCAATTTACCTGCAAGTGTCTCTTCAGATTTGAAGTAGATGTTAGCACTGTTGACAATACTTGCACTTTTGGTTTGCACAACTTGCACAACATACAAATTATTTCCCACCGTCTTTAAATTGAAGCTGTGGCGATATTGCCACTAGTAAACGCATTTTTCCCCAACTGAAACACGGCTGTCTTTCGACGTTGGCGGTTCCTCCATCTTGAGTTTTGATTTGAACCTTTTTCTTGTCAAGAAACTACACAGGCAGTTGGATGATAGTGACATCTAGTGGACAAATGAATGATCTGCTTGTGAAATTAAAACAGGCCATCACAAAAAAGTTGCATTGTTTGCATGATAAAATGTAATCTGGTACGCCTCAACAATGTAACTGTAATCTGATCACACATTTTATTGTAATCAGGTCTGATTATAGTTCCTTGATTTTTGTAATCTGATTACAGAATCCAGATTACATGCAATCCATTACTACCCAACCCTGGTGACTGACCTCAGCCGGTTATCCCTGTTGACTCCCAGCAGGGCAGCGAGCTGACCCAGGCTGTGCAGCCGTTGGGCTGGGATGAGGGGCGCCTGGTTGTGTCCAGCCAGCAGGTCCTGCCTGACGTGCTCCTGCTGCATGCTGTGGAGGAGGTGCTGGACCTGCAGCACGGTGCTCAGACGCCTCCTCTCCGCCTCCTCCTTCACCAGCAGCTGCTTCTTCACCACCTTCCTCTGGGCTCTCAGCAGCTGCAGTGGCAGGATGATTCAGGCAACGGTTTGAAAACATGGCATTCAACTAGTCACATTTACATCTGCAAAGATGAATGAATTAGTGGTCAAAAAATCCACTTTGACCCTCTTAAAATAATCTGTCTGGCTATCATTAAACTAGTCTGGACCCATCTTCCAATGTGCTTATTCTCCGATTCCAGCTTGTTAAATGTGAATATTTTCTAGTTTCTTCTCTCCTCTGTGACAGTTAACTGAATATCTGAGTTGTGGACAAAACAAGACATTTGAGGACGTCCTCTTGGGCTTTTTGGAAACACTGATCCACATTTGCGAATATTTCCTGACATTTTATAGACCAAACCCCTAATTGAGAAAATAATTGACTATTAAAATAACAGTTAGTTGCAGCCCTAGTCACAATAGAGACATTTGAGTACTACATCTGTTCATGCAATGTTTGGAAAGGCCACTGCTGGATGTTGGAGCACAAAACTCAAGTTTAAAAGACTAAACCCAGTGGTGTTGAAAAAGTAGAATGTTGGGCTGTGACAATAGTCGTTTCTTATTTAGTCATTTTTAATTGAAAAAGAGCATGTGTATCAATTTAAAGTAAATAGTTTGTGTGTGAAACTGACAGTCTTGTTTAAACGGTCCAAATTATTTATTTTTTAAGCCAATTAGTTAGCTAGCTGCTAACAGCACAGGGATAGAAAAAAAGCAAAGTCTTATTACTCTTTGAAACTGTCTTTAGTAAGCTAATGTTAACCAGAAGAAGTAGGCTAGTCTCAGGCAAAACACCCAGGCTTCATGTTGTGCCATCAACTCAGAATTGACATTTATTGGCTACAAAAACTCCAACAACATTGTCATTTTAGCGGACAGTCTCCAGCTAAAAACATGGCTGGTAACATTAGCCCCTTTGGTTATTTTAAATGCAGTGTGATCAAGCACCATGTGACTACCCCTTCCCATGAACGGGTTGATATCCTACGAAAATAGGCGTCCTCCGGCTGGTCACGCAACGCTGGCTAAGGAAAGCCATCGGTCATATCAGCGGCACTTGGTAGTAGAGTTTAGCCGAGAAAGGGGTACTGGGAGCAGGCTACAGGGGACTGCCAGATGTCATTTTAGGGGCCATGGCTGTTGAGTTTAGCTGACAAAAAATTTTGTGCCATGCGGCGACGACAATTAAGTTTAGGCACCAAAACGACTAGTTCGGTTTAGGAAAAAAAAAAATTGTGGTTTGAATTAAAACACTCCTCAGGAACACTTTTCCAGGGTGAAAATCTTGTGCTGAGTGTTTTCCTTGGGAAGCCAACTCCACCAGGCTACTGAACGAGACCGTAAGGACCGTAACCGAGGTTACTGCACGAGTCTATATTCAAACGGGTGTCTAGGTTCTCGGCAAGTTTGAGTTATCAACCGATCCCAGAAAGCCTTTATGTCTCATGCATTTTAGAATTGTGTTCATGGAAATTCATAGGCTACATTACCAAGGGGAAAGTATTATATCACATACAAATACAGGTAATATCATCTTGGTAGTTATGTTAAGTTAAATATTAGAAGTGAATGTGGCTACATGGTAGTTAGACTGTCACGAGGAGACTGCACACCAGGCTACCGAATGTAACCGTGGCCAGTGCATGAGTCTAGAGTAGGTCAGTATAATATGTCGAGACCGAATGTAACCGCAACCGCTCGAGTCTAAGGGTTTCTGGCGGGGGAAGTAAACGCGATCACCACCCCCCACGGGCAAGCGAACCGGTGACCGAATCTATTAACTCGGTAGGCCAACCTACGACCGTCCGGTTGAACCAACTCGCGTAAAAGAGTCGGTTGTCCCATCACTAGCCACCTCCACTCAGAAAATGTGTACATTTACAGTGGCGCCACTAGGTGGAGGTATTAAACTTTAATGAGATTGAGTTGTTGGATGACCGATGCTAACGAAAGGACAGCACAAACTGTAAAACAAACGCACCTCCCTGTCCTCCGAGGAAGAAAGAGGCAGAGTGCCTCATTCTGCTCCTGTTGATGAACTTGTGAAAAATTCATGAGACAAGGGTCTTGTGTACAGTTCTCAAGTCTGTAACTTTGATCTGCCTATTTGACAAGCCATGGCAAGTGCTACCTGTACGTCCTATACTCACATGCAGGTTTGTTGCTGTGACAAAACACTGCATTACACATACAACAAAAAAGATACCCATTTGATTTGGCCAACGGAGTCTGCTGAGACCTCATTAGTGTCAGCTACATTTTTGAATGCATATTTCCTGGAAGGATGACTGGATTTTGAAGTCTTTGCATGTGACAAGACAGCAAGGGGAAAATACTAAGTGCCACACTACATCCATGTTTCACCTTAGTCCATTCCTAAAGCCCAAGGTGATGTGCTGATATTGCTTGCTTTGCAGCAGTCCAAAATCCTAAAATATACAGTTCCATCACATCAGTCGATAGTCACATCGAGTAAAACCGCAAATCCTCACAATTATGAAGCTGGAGCTAGACAGCATTTGCCATTTCAGTTAAAAAAAAAAAAAAAAAAACAGTAGTTTTATAAGTTTGACAAGTACTGGATCAACAATGCAGTATTCCCAAAAAAAAAAAAAAAAAAAAGAAAAGAAAAAAAATCTAAAAACTTGATTGCAGATGTTCAACTATCAGGTCTGCTAACAGACATCTCCGATGCTCCAAAGCAAAGGTGCTTTGTGAGAAGAGGTAGGAATTCCAAGTCATTTAGCCTTTAGTGTAGGGCAGATATGGACGATTTATCAAAAATGCATCAACATTGAAATCCTGAAGCTTTTATCAACGCATTTTTCCCATGATAATTTCGATAATTTATATCTGTTGATAGGCCTACTTTCTCCTTAAAAACATTCTACTGTGTGTTCTGGGTCCAAAATAAAAGACTCAGTCGCCAAATGCGGGGGCGGGCCGACACGCACACACAGGCGCACACACCAGACACTACCTTCGGTTTACTGATAGCTAGCGTTTAACTCAGGCTAATTAATTAGCTAGTAAGTGGCATTTTTTGGCAGCCAGCCTTCCAAAAGAAAGCACAATGAAATTAAATCTTAACCGATCATTAACCGTTGACCAACAAGCAGGAAACCGAGTCTCAGTTCACCCGTCCGGTAGGCTCCGACACACTTTCCACACTCCGGGTCTGCTGACAGCTGTAGGCTTGTACCGGTGTTGATGTTCTGTGCATTGTTGGACACACACAGCCACTTTCCTGAAACCGCTTGTGGGACTGACGCAAGTCCACAGCGCCGTGTATGTCCGAGCCTGTCTCCAGCGCCTCCACCTGCACGTTGTCAGCTGCGTGTCTGCCTGCTATACTCTCAGACGGCCCTCATCAATATAGTTTCATGTGTCACGTAGCTCTCCACAAGCAGAAAAAAGAAGAGCTTAAAACCAAACTTGCTGGTTCAAAGTTAGGACTAAGTTAAGTAGCAGTTAAGAAATAGATTGTATGACCTATTTACATTTTTATCACACAAAGATGTTTTTTAAAATTTTGCAGTGTCTGTCGTTGAATCACAAAAAAAATTGTTCATTTATCGTTGGAGGTTGAATGTGCAATTAATGGTGATTAAAGGTCATATCGTGCAGCCCTACTTTAGTGCCATGTAAAATTACTTTTGAACTGAGAGCAGAGGATCCCCACTATGCTTGACATGCCAATACAACCCACCTGTTCTCACGCAAAAAGAAACCAAAGTAAAGAGTAGTCCGATTGCCATACCGTCTGAGTCAAGGTATCCAGAGTTTTGTGCAGCTCCCGTGCAAATGCCAGGTTATGCAGCACCTCCTCGTACTTTTCCAAAGCCGCCTGAAAAAACAAAGATGATACAAGATCATATTAATAAGTTGTGTCAATAGAGCTTAACAATGACAGCCTTCCTTTTGAAAGGCTCTGGAAGTGAATTTTCCTCTTTAACATCTCCATTGACGTTGTTGTATAAAGAGTTTTAAGCCTGGAACAAAGTCAACCAGCTGTGAGATGAATTGTGAGCATCAATGATTCAGCGCAAAAAAACATTTTTCAAAACTGAAAAAAAGGCAAAGGTACAAGACTGTGTACATCATGGACTTCAGTGGTAGCAGCTAGCTATAGCCGCTCACAGGTTCTGTAAATATTTCCATGGTAACAGCAAGCTCCACCAATCAGATGTCGCTGTCACGCTTAGGATCGTGGGTAGTGTAGTACTAAAACAATGTTGATATCATACAGACTTGTGGCTTCTACAGTGGCATAAACCATCATTTTACAATCTCGTAGCTCATTGGTCAGTCTACCTTGGATGGTTTAGCTATATGGCTTATAATCAAAACCCTTACAGGATTTTTGCTTCCGGAACCACACTGTTGAGCTCCATACATCGCCAGGTCTTACCATCTGATCCTTGTTAAGTTTCTTGCCCCAGTTCAGCCTCTTCTTGTAGTCTTCGAGTTTCAGCTGTGGGCACACAAGACACGTCACAAAAAATAAAACCATCTCACATGGAATTACATGACACCAATACAAGTAATTTCACTCACACGCACGCACACAGTAGTGTAACCCATAAATTGTCCAACAAGAACTAAAGTAAAATGAAACGGGGAATGTCACTTCCAGACAGAATCATCGATACAAAGCAGTCTTCCTTTCAGACCACACTTGTTCTAAAGTCTGCAAATATAAATGTTTTATGTTCAAACAGCCAAACTAACGGCTCTATATCATGCCTTCAACTTTGTTAAATAATTGCAATCTTAAAATCATGATAATATGGACAATACAAAGCTAAATTAACTTAATTTTCAATTTCATTGAGATCACATTAATAACAGTCTGTCTCCCTCACTAGTGCCTACGGAAGAGGATTAGGGCCACATGTGAAAAATGTATTTAAGTTTAAAGTCCGAAATCTTTTTTTTTTTTTGAACGTGTTTTTATTTGAGAAAATAAGTGTTGGTCACAGATATTCAACATACATAATTTTTCTTATTTTCTTTCCCCCACCCATCCCTGCCATGCAAAAAAAAAAATTTAATAATTAAAAAATATTAAATAGTGAGAATAAACTTGAAAAGCACACCTCCATCATTACACTGAAATGTTACAAGCATGAAAATATACAAGATTGAAACCACCCACCCACCCCCACACCCACACCCACACAAAAGTGGATATTGAAGTCAGTACAAGTAGGCTATATGCCTTCTGTGATTATCACTACGCAGGTTTTCTGAGGTCCCTGAGTCTCCAAGGAGGTACAAGCACAAACACAACAGGATTTATTCCTGATTAATTTTCAGTTTTGTGGGAGGACTTCAAGTTTCTCAAAATAAAACAGTAGAGGGGCCCATGTATCATGGAATTTTTGGGTCGACCCTCTAATGCAATATTTTATCTTTTCTAGCTTAAGGAATAGGATCAGGTCTTTCATCCAGGAGGAGGCTTTGGGTGGATGTGCTGCTTTCTGATTCTTCTCCGGGCCAGGAGAGTTGAGAAAGCAAGCACATTTTTAATTTTTATTTGTCATTGATATACCCTCCCCTGGAACTCCAAAAATAGCCATTACAGCACTGGGTTGAATATCTCTGCTAAAAGCTTCAGATAAAGTTCGAAATATTGTAGTCCAAAAATTATATAGCTTATTACAGGACCAGAACATATGGGCCAGATCGGCCTTAGCACCATGACAACGTTCACATTTTTCACTTACATTAGAATATATCTTAGAGAGTCTGACTCTACTATAATGGATTCGATGGAGAACCTTGAACTGAATCAATCCAAGGCGGGCACATGAGGTGGACCCATTTACTCTATATAATGCACCATCCCAGGTTGCATCTGAGATATTTATTCCAAGTTCTTCCACCCAATCTGCTCTGATCTTATCGAGCGATACTTTATTAAGTGGTGTGATACTATTATAGATTTTTGAGATGAGACCTCTATGATGCATGGGAATTTGCAGAATGATATCTATTCCTTTTTTTGGAGGTAAATTAGGAAAGCATGGGCTAATGGTACGAACAAACTGGCGAATCTGAAGATAGCGGAACAGGTTAGAGCGCTGTAAGTTAAATTTGGAGGAAAGAGCATCAAATGTAGCGAAAGTACCATCTATGTAGAGATCAGTGAATTTACTTAATCCTGCCCTCTGCCACTGGACAAAGACAGGATCTAATTTGGCTGGGAAAAAGACATGATTATTGCAGATGGGACTATAAAGAGAGAAGTCCGTCAAATTGAAATTTTGTCTAAATTGTGACCAAATTTTTAAGGTGGAGATTACAATAGGACATGAGGAGTATTGTTTAGGAGAGGGGGAGCTTCGAGGTAACTAATGCAGGGAGTGATGATATACACGCATCCATTTCTGATTGGCACCAATCAGCATCTGGTCTTTGAATCCAATAAACTATTTTTTGTAAGTTTGCTGCCCAATAATAATAATACATCAGATTGGGCAGGGCCATACCTCCCTTTGTTTTAAGCCTCTGAAGGAATGTCTTACGAATTCTAGGATGTTTGTTACCCCACAAGAATGAAGACAGCAGTTTATCAACAAATCTGAAGAATGACTTTGGGAGGAAGACTGGAATACTCTGAAAGAGATATAAAAACCTTGGCAATATGTTCATTTTAATACATGCTATTTTGCCTGGTAGGGATAGGTTCAGAACACTCCACTTCTGAAGATCGCATTTAAGATTATTTATCAGGGTAGTGAAATTTTTGTCATACAGACCAGAGAATGAACGGGTAACATTGATTCCCAAATATTTAAATCCTGATCTAGAGAAAGTGAAGGGCAAGTCTGTTTCTGCAATTTGGAGGGCTAAGTTGTTGATTGAAAAACATTCACTCTTTAAAAAAAATGAGATTTATATTCTGAAAACCTGCCAAATCTGTGTAGCATATTCACAATGTCAGAGGCAGATGACACTGGGTCTGAGATGTAAAGCAATAAGTCGTCTGCATATAAGGACACTATGTTCTAACCGTTTTCTGTAGATTACCTTAAAGCAATGTGGTCAGAAATCTTTTTCTCTGAATTCTGACTTTAAACTCAAACTATACATTTTTTCCACATGTGGCCCTGATCCTCTTCTGTAAGTGCCTGGCCATACCTATCCATTTAAAAAAACTCAAAAAAATAAAACCATCAAACCATAATTTACTCTGCCCTAAAAACAATCCTACCTTCTTTTTCTCCAAGTTGCGGACTTTGTGTTTGAGGCAGATGAGACCATCTTCTATGTAGGCCTCATAGCCGTGGTAGGTGGTGCAGGCCTCCAGGCTGAGCTGCAGGGCACTCAGACCACCGGGCGAGCCCACCTTGGGGCTTTCAGCCATCACCTGGTCCTCCAGTCTTTCCTGCCCCTCCTCCGAGCGCTCAGGTGGAGGGGTGACGTCCAGGGTAGGGGAAGGAGACAGCTGCACCATGTTGAGCTCCACACTACAAAGGGAGGGACACATTTTAGCAAAGAATTTAGTCATAATTGCAAATGTGGAGCCATGCGGTTTCTGTGCCATGCAGCTGCAACAGAGAAAAATAAAGGGGGGGGGGGTACCACCAATTATTTAGGAGAGATAGTATTGTCCCCCATCAAAACAACCCACACCCCAAAAGAGGTAAAAATAACCATTCAGGGGGCTCAAGACATGTACTGAAAACAAGAACTGTGTCTACATTTGGGGGGTTAAAAGACACAAACTAAAGAGATTTAAACCAAAGATTTAAACCAAAGAGATTTAAACTTTGGAGCTTCTGGCTTTAACAAGGCCCCCCCTCTAGATTTGCTGTTGAGATGTACATGATGATTTCTAAAAGAAAATCTTCGAAACACGTGATGTTTTGAATATGCAGAAAGTTTTGAACAATACAGGAGATAATTTACACCATAAACTGTAACATTAAAATTCACCAGAATTAAGTGTTTGACACATAGGTGTAATTTACAGTCAAAACTGGCCAGTGCAAATGTTTAACCTAAAGTTACGCCCTTGGATTTGACATGCAATTTTTTTTATTCTATTGGGGACGACGACCCCCCCCCCCCCAAAACCTACGCCCCTGGCTGGTACCAAGCTGAGTGTTTCTAGAGAAATGGAGCTGGACTCAACCCAGTTTGGGCAGCCGCCAACGCCGTGACGCTGCATTTCCAGCGGCTACAGAACTGCGTGTTCATTCTGGATCAATCATGACAGCAACAGAAGCCACAGCTCAAAACACCAACATAAACATCGTGCAAAAATAAAAACTACAAAAAAATGTAAGTAGCAGCTTCTATAGATCCCTGGTCTACCCTGAAATACATTCCCCAGCGTGCATGTGATACATCATTTTCCGCGAGTCATACTTCTGAGGGTCGGCTGTGGATTGGAGTATGGAAGTAGCCAATTAAGCAGGATATAATGCGCAATGTTAGCCTCGGAACGGGCTTGATCATGCTGCAGTCATGTCCTGATCATGCAGTCGATTAAAAACTAACTTTGCTGCAGAGATCCTTTAACAAGACAAGACACTCACGTTAGCATCTTCGAAACTTTCGCTCCTTATTTCCATTATTTCAAGTTTAATTACAACACACATAAGCATTTTATTAAAGACAAACGCCACGCTGACAAACTAACAAACAAACAAACAGCTGACGCACCTTGTAGCTTTGACTCGTGTGCGTTGGATCCTCTCCGGAGAGCCGCTGGATATCCGACAGAGCCGAACTGGGCGACCCCTCTCCAGCCGTGATGTCTGACTCGTAGAGGCCACGCCGGCGTCCGCTCATAGCTTTATATACCCGGCCACCGGCACACACACTCTCCGCCGGGGGCGAAAAGATCCACATCCGGTTCTGGCACCTGTCACGGTGCACGCACACCTACGCACGACTACACAAAATGCATCATAGGCCTAAATCTTTTTATTATTTCACATTCACAAAAGTAAATCATGTAACAGAAAACCTTAATTTTTTTTTAATGAATGAATCAACAATACTTACAAACCATTCAGCGCTGTACAAACCCTAACGCTTTAAAGACTCATATCAATTTCTTAATTGCATGAATTGCTAAAATATTAAATATATGTATTTTTCTTTTCTTTTTCGTTCATAACATATGTATCACTTAACCCCTGGTATAGCCTATTTGAGTTTTGGAATTTGTCATTGTACTTGTTTTGCAATAAAGATTTAAAGAATAAAAAGAATCACATTATTATAATATTAAACAGGGATTCACTGTTTGGTGATTTAAAGTGTACTTTTTATTGATTTAAAAAAAATAATTGTATTGTATCACACTATATGAAGGACAAAGATATGTTTACACATAAATAGTCTACATTTGGCATAACAAGTCAAAGGGAACTAAAACATTTGAATGTAGGCCTATGCTGTGCCTTTTCTTGCAGCGCTGTGAAGATAGGGCTGTGGAATTAAATTTGTGTCAATATATTCAGACAAAACATCTTAAAGCTATAGTGTGTAGTTTCTGTCGCCCCCATGAGGAATTCTAAGGATTAACAATTAAACTTTCGGCGTGTCCACATGATACACTCAGTTACTAGTAGCCGAGGAGGACACGGAGGATTAAAAAACATGATGGACTCTTCAGAAGAGGTCATTATCTTCACTTGAGTTTCTGCGCGGGAAAGTCGCCGGACGACACAATCTTCTGAACATAGTCATACTGAGAAATCCAGAGAGAGTTGTGTGGAGCTGATAGTCTTAATTAGCTTTGTAGCAAGTCATTTGGCAATGGCTTGAATGTAACGGCCGTTGATTAATATCAAAAAGTTACGCACTAAAGCTTTAAGTATCAAACAAAAATCCCTAACTGAAGCAAAGAAAACTCAACTCAAAAGTAAATATATATATATATATATGTGTGTGTGTGTGTGTGTGTGTGTGTGTGTGATGTAGCACAACGCTGTAGAGTAAGGTCTGGCATTGTGAGACTAATTCATATTGACATGAGGGCATTTACATTTTTAAATTCAAAATAAGAAACAACCTGACATTTTCCACAGTATTGATATTCTTTCTTAGTTGTTTTCTGATCAAAATGGTTTCTTTTTCTTGCCCACAGTTCACTATTAAGAATCGCCTAGTCATCGTGTTCCACAGTTAACAGAGACTCCTGTGACTAAACGTTCTCTTGGAGCTCCAGGCATGGCGTCCGCATGAAATGCTGTTTACCATTCCCAACTTACTTTGACAGGAATTTTGGTGTTGAGCTCAGAGAAGACATTACAAGCATATTCACTCTGTTTTGGCGGGGACTACATTGTTCAAAAAGCACAATTAATACATCAGACATAGAGACAGACCCGGTCTACTCGGAGGCATCAAGTTGATCTAATGATGCAACTAATCCAGAGGTGGATTAGTTGCTGCTGCTGCAAATCACAAACAGGAGTTTCTTTTACACAGAGAGATGACCACTGCCTAGCCTTTATCTTGCAGCGCCTGGTGTAAATATCCTTTAGGCAGGGTAGGGCACCGCCTACTGTATGTTCAGATGAACGAACCACTCTCTGCAGGGCCTTGCAGTCCTGTTCGGTGCCGTTTCTGTACCAGGAAGTGATGTTCCCCACCAGGACGCTCTCAAAGATGCAGGAGTTGAAATTCCTCAGTATTTGAGGGGATACCCAGAATTTCCTCAGGTGTCTGAGGTGAAACAGGCTCTGCATTGCCTTTCTCACCACTCTGTCAGTATGCAGCGCCTTAGTATTTCATGTATACAGGCAGGCACCATCTTGAGACAACAGTCATGACCAGTCGAACGACGAATGCCGTGTAATCAGTAACATAGCTCAAGCACGGCGTTCGTCGTTCGACTGGTCATGACTGTTTCCCCAAGATGGTGCCTGCCTGTATAGTGAACGGTACAGTCTTTATAAACTATATTTTTAATAAACTGTCTGTACACTTACAAAGTTATGCTACCGTGTAAGTGTGGTGCTATTTTGAGCCTTATTAGTGGTATAGAAATAGTGATTTCTTTTTTCTTTACCCGTGCCCCGACTACTAGCGTTATAAGCTATTTAGCGGTTTGCGATAAAACTGGTCACATTAGATTAGCATGAAAACATATCCAGAGAACAGTCGACTCAGTACACACGTGTTATTAACCCCTAGGTTCATTTTGCGCCGGAATTGTCCTTTAATTGTTGTCGTTGCATGACGCTCACGTTTTGTCGGCTAAACTCAACTGCAACGGCTACTGAAAGGACCATCACCTCAGGGTGCTCTGTACCCGGCTCACAGTCACCTTTTTCTCAGCTAAAGTTCACTGCAGGGTTCAACAATAAGGGTGTCCCGATGGCCCAGGGCAAGTAAAACACCACGTCGGGAAAGTAAATATAACAGCCCGTTCTCCTGCCCCCGTCGGAGAATGCTTGTTGAATGATTTGATTTGAATGTGCTGTTAGCCAATAAGTATTGAGTTGGTGCTTGACGCTTTTGACTTTTTTTTCGACATTTTTTTTTTTAGGTTTTTGTTTATGTTTTTGATGCCTTTTGAACTTTTTTTTCAACATTTTATTTTCAAAAAAAAGGGGCCAGTAGAAATTGACTTGGAGCAAGTAGATTTTTTTTCACTTGCCCGACCGGACAAGTGAAAAAAAATCTTAACATTGAACCATGAACTGTAGAGAACGCTCAAATTAACTGTCATGTGACCGGTCGCCTTAATTTCGTAGAATATCATACGAATTGCTGTGCATTCATTTTCCCATTCATGAGAATGCGTTGAACTGCAACAGGCAGATACAGGGGGGCCTTCAGTTTCAGCACCACTTTTTGTTAGCCTTTAAATGACAAGTCTTATTCTATATTTTTCTTATTAACAAATCCCATGAAAAACACAAATCAACAATGAATCCTACGAACAAGTAATGTGAGCCACACTGTGGCACTGGGGGACATGTTCCTTCAATACCATGAAAAACACACTGTAGTTCATTTTCAGTCAATCCCACATACACAGTCCTGCTGCCACAAATACTCACTAAAACACCAAATGTGGATTAATCCGCCGCTGAAAGTAGTCCCCAACAAATGGACTATTTCCTCCTGTTTGAGTAAACTTTGATAAAAAACGTCGGTTTAAAGGAATAACTGAATTTTTTAAATGAAAAAATGATATTTGTGAGGTGTTTTCAGAGGTACATGTTCAGAAGGAACCAATGGGCTTCGAGCTGTCAGACAGGGTAGGGAATTCAGAAAAGAAAGTATAAACAAAAATAGAAAAAGACCAGACATAATTGATTTGATTCAAACAATACAGCTGACTGAAATATGGACTCCTGTGTACAGTGGATCAACAATTTTTTTGTAAATTCTAATCTCACTGAGAACTCCAAATGACCACATGCATAGATAGTAGTTTCCAACCTTTAAAGGCAGTTGTTTCCAATCTGGGATTATACCTGAGGGGCAACGAGATGGTTAAAACAACGGACAGGAAAGCAGAAAAAAAAAATCATATTTCTGCTTTTAAAACTTATCTTTATTTTTTCAGACTTTCTTTGCTTTTCTCCCCGTGACCTCCTGGATGTTTTTACCTCATGCAGGTCCTACAAGTTACTCAAATAAAACAAGAGAGAAACAATCATGTGGTTAAACTGGTCATACTCTGGGACATAAGCAATGACATGGCTTTGTTTTCAGCAGTCACAAACCCAAAAGGTTGGGGACCACTGGTCTTATACCTGCCACAGAACTGCCGTTGTTGGTATGAACCTGGCAGGGGATTTCTGTTGCATGCCATGTTCTCTCCTGACATCCCAGAGTAAATAAAGCCTGGTTGCACTGACATTCATATACGGTGGCCGACAGGGGCAAACGCACTGCAACTTAATGAAACACACGCAAATAGACAAAACACAAGCAAATTAAGAAAACATCTTCATTAATTTGACAACACATGCGCAGCATTTAACAAACGCTCTGCAAAAACACACAACACAACCAAATACACAAACGCTCTGCAAATACAGAAACGATGCAAAAAGAAAATCACACAAACTCCGAAAACAGAAACAATGCAAAAAGAAGAGCACACAATCCCCGAAAACAAATGCAACAAAAACACTGCATCCAGATTACACAACGGAAGTTCTCCAGGCCTCTAGGGGAGCGCTAAGTGGAACAGCAGGGGCACGTTCAATCTCAGAGCGGTGTGCACCGTTGTGAAACGGTGTGTAACTGCTTTGAGATCATAGACTGTAAATATTAAGTCTATGTTTGAGATATGTTTTCTCTCGTTTGGTGGGTGTGTCTCTAGTTTATTGGCTCAGGTCACAGGTGATACCCAATCAGCAGAGACGTGTCTGTAAACTAAAAAGGCAGAGACCCTGTGGGGTCGAAAATCAAGCTGTTCCACTTTTTTGTTGCATTTGTTTTTGGGGATTGTGTGCTTTTCTTTTTGCATTGTTTATGTATTTGCAGCACGTTTATGTATTTGGTTGTGTTGTGTGTATTTGCAGCGCGTTTGTGTATTTGGTTGTGTTGTGTGTATTTGCAGCGCGTTTACTAAATGCTGCGCATGTGTTGTCAAATTTATGAAGTTGTTTTCTTAATTTGCTTGTGTTTTGTCTATTTGCATGTATTTCATTAAGTTGCAGTGCGTTTGCCCCTGTCGGCCACCGTATTAACAAGCTTGAGGATCCAGCTGTGGTCAAAGTGAACAGTCCAAGCACAAGATGATGGCAAAAGCAGAGTTTAGAACCTTTATGCCGTTATTTACAGGTCCCATTTCCTTCAGCTGTAACTTCAGTTCAAGAGAGCACACACTGCTGTTAGGAATGAAATATAATAACAAAAATGTCACAAAACCTAGAAGTTTGCCAAATTAAAAGATCTCAAGAATGGCATTATGAAATGAACAAACATTTTTACTTACTGTCTAACTGACAGTCATCCCTTTTTGTAGTCAAAAACATGTGATTTTTAAATGTATAGTATTTCTGTTTTTATTATTAAAAAGGAAGAAAAAAAGAAGAGATTTTGTCGTATTGCAGAATGTCTGCAAACTGATGTCAGCAGTCCATTTTTTAGCCTGGTGGATGTTTGGTTAGTAGCGCGTTCGACACGATTAGGAGCAACACAACGCTTCTCCTTTGATTAGTCAGAGGCTTGTTGTGTCTCAGGGTCAGGTTATGCTTCATCAGAACGTGTTTGTGCAAAAAATGTGTTTATATTTGCTCCCAACAGCCACAGTAGAAGGCAGAGTGCAAAGCCGACTGTCCTAGAGTTACGGGAGACAATACTGTTAAAACATTTTTAGACAGTTAGACATTCATCGTGTTGCAATCTGATATTCACATCAAAGGTGACATATTGTGTCAAGAATTAAAAAAAGAAGGCTGGCAAATCACACTGACAAATCACAGCATGGTTTCCAAAGCTAATTAACCATCCAACAAGCAGAAGCATATACTGGCAGCGTCAGGTTGCTGTCTCATTGTTATGCCGGCTTCAGAATACACAATTTTTTTCTGATACAATGGTCCCTGTTTTTAGGAAATTATATACTCTTCAATTCTTGCTTGAATTTGGCTGAGGGACTTGACGTACTACACAATGGTCCCTGACCAATCAAAGCTTGCCATCTTTCAGTTTAAGTATAAGACTTTACATGTTCTGGTTTCTCAGTAACTCCACTACATGTATGTGAAATCATCCCAATTATTTTAATAACCCTTGTGCCTCCCTTTAAAAACGATTCCTCTAGCGTTGCTAGAGAACAAAAATTTCCGCGTCAATAAAACTGCCATGAAAATATTATATATTAATATACCATGGTCTGGGTGAATTCTCGATTCTGATTGGCTGCAGGGTGTCAATTAAAAAGTGATGTAGCACACCTACTAAGAAACTGACTGTTAAACGTTTTAAATTAATTGCACTAAATTAAATGAGAAAAATGTTATTTCCAACTCTGTGTAGTTCTTCAGTGCCTCGTCCTCTGAACACCACAGGATGGCGCCAACACACAAGCTGCAAGAAGTACGTTACACTGCCCCTCTGAACTAACTTAGTATTACAATCAGAGAGTAAAGAACTAAAACTGCTATACAAATATTATATGCAGGGTTTTCCCTACCATTATAACCCTCAGGTGCAGCACCCAAGCCGTTTTGGGGACCACCTCAGCTAAACGAATGTGAAATCACTGTAAAATCAAAACAGACTCTTCTCAGATCTAATGGTTGTAGTCGGGTTAGTCTCGCTTTGCCAGACCCTCCTCCAAAGCACGCTGGAGGAGGGTCTGGCTACTTCTCATAGCATTCTGGGATGGGAGGAAAACGTGGTCTGGTTTATTGGCATTTATTTAAACCAATCACAATCGTTTTGGGTGGTGCTAAGCACCGGAGAAAAGCCGCGGTGCTGCCGCAAAATAGTCTCAGGAAGGAACTTGTTTTGGTGGAACATGTGTACGTTCAAAAGTAGTTTTAGTCGTGCAACAGAAAACTCAGATTGGACAGATAGTCTAGCTAGCTGTCTGGATTTACCCTGCAGAGATCTGAGGAGCAGTTAACCATAGTCCTCACAAATCCACCAGAGGTTAGAACGCCAACACAAAGGAAGCCCAAGGCGACAGATATCCGGCCTAAATGAGTGAAATCCGGCAAATTTTCCGGCAGCAATGGAGCAATCTCGGAAGTGGAACGTCAAGTATATTGACTATAGTCAGGTTAAAGAAGTCATTATTTTGCAAGTTTTGCCTTGAAGCTTTTTGAGTGTTATTCATTTATTTGCTCTAGCTTTTCCAACATTTAAGACATCATAATTATGGTACAAAATGTCAAAATGCATACTTTTTAATTGAAACACGTAACATTTTCTTGAGGGATTTATACCTAAACCCCCTGCCAAATATGTGCACAAAAGTCTTTCACAAACTAATGGAAACACTGATATGTTAAGTGCTCATATGTTCATTTTCAGGTTCATAATTGTATTTTGAGGTTGTACCAGAATAGGTTTACATGATTTAATTTTCAAAAAACTCCATATTTTTGTTGTACTGCCCATTGCTGCAGCTCCTCTTTTCACCCTGTGTTCAGGTCTCTGTTTTAGCTACAGAGTGAGACCTCTCACTGCTGTAACATCTTTGTTGGCAGTCGCACATGCTCAGTAGCTAGGTAAGATCACATTATCTAGCTGCAGGATAAGCCGGGAGACTTCTTCTAAACAAGAAACACTTCCAACTTTGCGTGGAATACCTGCAGAACAGGGACATGGAAGTAGTTATTTTGTAGATTGTGTTGTAGCAGTGTTTTGTCATTTAGAACAAGCTAGCATGCTACGGTTAGCCACCTCGTTTTGGCTAGTGACGTAGAAAGCCGTGCCGATTTTGACCAGCTCGGCCTGTAAATTATAGTGTCTATCTGTAAAGTGTCTTGAAATAACTTTGGTTATGATTTGACACAATATATAAAATTGAGTTTAGTTGAAATTGAATGTTTTAAATGATAGAAACACAAACCTAGAGAATGCTAGGGGGATTTTTGGGGGGGTTTAGAACAGTGTGGTAGATGTCAGTGATTAGCAACAGTAATTTTGATGCATTATCATTTTTTTGTGCAGTATATAATATCCAGTAAAATATGAAATAACTTCAAGTAAAATGCCCATTATTGCTTTATTACTTATATTACCCTTCAAAATCCTATAGCCTAATAACTTATTTTAGAAATTAAACAAAAATACAAGATCACTTTGAACAAAATATATATTTTTAAATGCCCAAAGTTTATCTCAATCTGTAATCCAAATCCTGCCCCTTTTTGGCATTTAGTCAATTTATTTAGTAGATGTTCCTTTAACAAAGATAAAGATAAAAAAGAGAAGTACAGCTTTAAATCAAGCTCCAAAACTTGATATTGTATTCATCAAGACATTCACATCATTGGCAACACAGCAGGTGAGGTATGAAAAATATCCAGAAGTTTATGAAGGGCATTTAAAGGCACTATGTGCTGATTCTTTGTGTGTGATTACAGTTTAACAGTCACTGTAACAACTCCTTGATATTAAACCTATCAGGGAAACTTCATTTTGTTTCAACCTGGACCCTATTTTCCTTTTTGTGTCTAGGTAAAACAATCTTTGAAATTGGTCCAGTATTACAAGAGGCTGCTGCGAAACAAGCTTCAATGCAAGTTATTTGGCAGCTGGTGTCTGACAACATTATGGCAAGGATCCCTACAGAGATAGACCTTTTAATATAAAACTGCTCCAAAATGGCCATCGTTAAACCCACCAGACTCCATGTAAATCAACAGTAATTTTATCATGGTAAAACACACTTCATTCAAAGTGGACAGAAACTAAATCAAACTATCAAAAGCCGTCTTGGTTCATCTTTCCACTGTTCCAACAATCACCACTCTGGTTTGGTTGAAATAAACCGTTAATTTACCCATTTACATGTGGAAATATGCTGGCTCTATACACGCTAAAAGTCCTGATTATTTACATGGAGTCTGGTGGGTTTGGTGATGGTGATTTCGGGTTTCACGTTAAACAAAAAGGATCTTACTCTTTAACAAAAAGGTCTATATCTGTAGGGATCCTTTCATAATGTTGTCAGACACTTAGAATAATCATCTGAGTCTGTCAGTGGCAGAAACAGAACTTTTAGTGGACGGACATTCATGGTGAACTGTTCTATATAATTACATTGCAGCCCATTTCACAGCTGCCACTTAAACACCAACGCACAGGAAAATAGGGTCCAGGTTGGAATAAAAAACAAAGTTACTCTTTAAGTCTAACTGCTGCTGTCACTAGTGAACCAGCTTCCGCCTGCCACTGACTCGAGTCCACAGGCTGCGGGCCGTCTGGGCGATGGTCACCCTGCGGGGCAGACGGAGGCTCCTCAGAGGCTCCCTGATACACGCCAGGACTCCTGGCTCTGCAGGCTGCCCCAGGTATTCATGGGAAATGTAGTTGATTCTCCTCAGCTGTTTGCTGTAGTAGTTCCTCAGGTCACAGAGCTCTTCGGCTGCCGTCTCAGAGATGATGGAGTTGTGTGACGGAGAGCTGGGCACGGTGTCACCACCCGGGGACGGAGAGGGAACCTCTGCTGCTGGCACGTCACTGCGGGGTTTCCTCCTCACTCTCTGAGGGGTGGTGGATTTGCGTTTGGAACAAGGTTTAACTGGATGTGATGGCGCTTTCTGACTATCGCGGTTATTCACAATGTTTATTTCAACATCAACCTCAATTTCATGTTGGGGCATGAAGGACCTCCTTTTATTCTCCTCAACCTCTGTCAGCTGTTGGTTTGCCCTCTGTGTCCATCTGTCTGTCTGGCTGACTGGCTTCAGGTCTCGTTTCCTGGACAGGTTCCTCTGCTCTTTAAATACTTTCTGTTTGGGCTGTGGGGGACAGCGGTTGTCCATGACAATGGGGTCAAAGGTCACATCAACCTCCTCCTCATTGGCTGATGTGTCCTGGAACTATGTGAAGAGATAGTGTCAGTGAACAGTGTCAGTTCAATCCGTCATCATACTATTCATTACTTATTGTCCTTTTAGAGTAATATAATATATAACAATTGATTATGTTAGCAGAGCCAGTGTGATGAAATGTTAGTGACAGTTAGTGGAAGCATGCTACATTAGCACCAGAGATCATAAGTAATAGGCTTGGGCGATACTAACATTTTACAACTGTCAGAATGTCAGAGTCAGGGGGGATCATTTATGCCCCAAAATGTCAGCAAACGGTGTTGTAAAGCTGTCACTTTTTATTCAAAAATTCAAAGTACTGTTCGCACGTCAAAATAAATTACATATTTGATTTGTAATGATCTGTTAGAATTTTAAATTCACAGTTTATATCTGCAAGGCTGTGCCTGGTAGACTACTCCTAAAATGCATTGTCTATCTGACCCACTGTATGTCCTGTTACAAGCTCTTGTTTTCTAATTAAAAAAAAGACATTTGGCGAAACAGATAATCATGAAACCAAGCAGTATGAGAAATAATGAAAGTAATAGCTGTTTTTAAAATGCAATTGCCAGTCACATTAACTTGTCACTCAAGCAAGGCAGCGGAGAACCCACAAATAAAAGAACATTCATTTTACATTAACATGTAGTTTAAGATTAGACTGCGTATGTTGCGTTTCTATAATTCAAACAAATAACGCTTTAGTTCTTCGCTGTAAATTATTCGGTTACACTTTACTTGAAGGTATCTACATAAGAGTGACATGACATTGTCATCAACGTGTCATAAACATTATAAACAAGTCATAAATGTTTATGACATAACGCTTCTTTTAGTAAGTGTCATTCGGTTTTTGTCATGACAAATTATGGTTAGAGTTAGGGTCCATGTGTCATGACTGTGTCATGTGTTCATGACAGTGTCATGTCACTCTTATGTAGATACCTTCAAGTGTTACCAATTATTTTTTCTAAAAGTGACAGCCTATACATAGCCACAGAATAATCTGTGATTCAGCAGCATAGCTTTCTTTATTTAGCCTTCATTTAAACTTTAACTATGCATATACAGTTCTAATGGGCACTGAATATTTGTAATCATAAAGCTGTGCATCTTTTTTTCTTTGTAAAAGGCAGCATCTTTAGACTATTGGTGACTAGCATGCTGAGCGACACAACGCATCACAGTTCCATTTTAAGCGGCCACATACAGCTGCACAACGTTTAATCATGCTAGCTGGCACCCTACATCCATCAGAAGAGCCAATGAATAAGAAGCCGATTAGTTGATCTTACATTTTCTTGCAATTAGTGCCCCCCAGGAAGATTGATCTAATTAAATTAACTCTTACAAAATAGCAAAAAGATGTTGCGGTGCCAATAATGTCCTTTTATCGCCCAAGCCTGCTGGTTAGGAACAATAAGATGATATCATGCTTATTATCTTACAACATTAAAAAGCACTTTAAATTACGTAAAGAGAGATTCCAATGGTACGTGTCCACTGACAAGCGTCATTTCCACGCTAAGATTTATTTATATATTTTGATTAGGACAATGCACATTAATCAACATTTCTGTAAATGCACCAGTGTTAGCCAGTTGGCTAATTTTCAACTGTAGTCCCAGTTGTATGCATGTCTTTATGGTGGGAAGAAACCGGAGCACCCGGAGGAAACCCACGCAAGCACGGGGAGAACACGCAAACTCCACACAGAAAGCCTGAGACGACCTGGGTTTGAACCTAGAACCTTCTTGCTGTGAGGCAGAAGTGCTAACCACTGAGCCACCATGCTGCCATTCATTATTTTTGTGTATTCGTAACGTCGTAACGGTAACGTCGCAATGACTCTCGAGGAAGCAGAGCGCTGTGTTCCCCGCTCCTAATTTGCATAAAGTTGAATCCAGGCTACAAAACAGGGTCGTCCAGCTCGCCTCTCGAAAACTCACAAAAATCTTTTAAACTAACCGGTGGAAATAAGGGAAAAAATCTAGTTGCGATTATTTTGACTGATATTGTGATTGTGATATGATTCACAATATCGGAAGGAATTATCATTTCTTTTAAAAAAATATTAAAATAAAAAAAAATTAAATGATCATAGTGGGATTTTTGTGAGGATTTGTACCAAACAAAGATTTTTCTTTAGTCTGTAGGATAGGCCTACGATTTGTAGGCCGGGACGTCTCTGCAGCACAGAAATACTTAATTCAGAATGGTTTGACACATATTTTTTTTAACAAATATTGCGCCCCCCTGCAATTTGGATATTGCACTAGTCCCTACTGCGATTTTGATAAAATTGCGATTAATTGTGCAGCCCTACCGGTGTCCATCTAAAATGAAGAAAGATTCAGCAGCTACAGATTATCTCTCGTGTAACATGTTTTTAGAAACACCTTTTGGTGAACTGTTTTCATAAAATAAGATAAAGTTTCCAAACGAGCCGCCATGTTGGTCTGTTTTAAAATCCGGGAGCAGACGGCGCCACGAGTAAAGTGTTGGTCCAATCAGGTGCAGCCATGGCCGTTGTAGGAGGGTGTAGTCTGTATTTTGATATCTGCTAGTGCTAGAGCAATGCTGGAAAGTGGTGCGATTCTCGCCGTCAAAAAAGGCCGCTGTGGACATGTACCATCAGTGTTTTTATCAACCCTTCAGCGCTAAGTCTGATCCAAAAGTGAAGCATGAAGTAAAGGTCTGAACAGTGTTATGCCGACAGAAGCAGTAGTGAACAGAATAAAGAATGATGGACTGTACTTTTTTTTGGGGGGGTGGGGCATTGTTAGGGAAGGTCTGTCTTGACTTTCTTGGACACAGGGGCGTCTCCACCACTTTGAACTGATCTCTTTCCCTCTTTGGCTTTGGCTTTGCCCTGGCCACCCGCAGCTTTTACCTGCAGGTCATTAACAACAGTCTTTATCTGAGAGGGTTCAAAGACCTACAGGGAGTGGACCAGGGAACACTAGAGGGGACACTCAAGTCTGCACATGGACATAAACAACCGGATCCTCCATTCATCATCACAATGGCCGAGGCTGGGGATCCCAGAGGCCTCTCTGTACTCCGATCATCTTTCAGGTTCCTTGCTCAATCTGTCCACATCTACATGGAACAGTTTTAGGACATGAGCTCAAAAATAAAATAAAATGGTCAAGAATGGTAGTCAAAAATGCCTATCGTAAGGGCTTAAGTGGTCTGAACAACCCCAAAATATTCCATTTAGAATAATATAAAAACAGACAAAAGCAGCTGACGGTTCCATTTGGCCTGCTGACTAAGGGAAAAATAAATAAAAAATAATCCATGTCCAAAACTTTCAACCCCATCTCATGGTCTTCATCATTATCACCATCAGTTCATACTTTGATCACGTGATGCTAAATCCATTACAATAGAGCCAACTTCAATTTGATGATGAAGACCGTGAAAAGCGTTTAAAAGTCCAGAAACAAAAAAAAAGATATTACGTGGACTATTCACTAAGTCAAATTTTAAAAATTTATCGTGTAAAATTGATCATTTTAAATATGACTTTTAAATTATTAAATCGAGTCAAAGTACTTAACAGACCGATAATTTCATTAGGGATGTCAGCTGGTCACTACTTGTGTACCATGATATAAATATATAAATAAGGTAAGGAAGTAAAAAGCCATAGGTAAACCTGCGTTCTATGCCAGTAATAGTTGTCATACCTTTTAAACAGCTGTGCAAATCAGTGGCAAAATTAAGATCAGCAGTGGAATCTACATCTACTATTTAATCTATGATTAATCATGTTATGGTACTAATGATCATTATCAGTAGCTGTGTGGTAGTGGTGTGAAGATGATTTATTTCACAGATTGTTAAATCTTGAAAACAAAAACACAAAAAACATCTAATCACAGTAGCTGTGTTTCCATTCAATTCAATTCAGCAATTCAAGCGAATTCCGAGCAAACTCAAAAAAGAATCGCGAATTAGGGGCGCTTCTATCGACTGGATTGGAGTGAATCCACTCGGCTACAGTATAGTTTGGTCAGAAGTTGGTGCCATAGGCTACGCATGGCTGTAATCCGCCAGTAAAGAGAGTGGAAGAAGTAAAAGGTTGCTAACCGGAAACAAAGCAAGTCGCCTTGGTTATCTAACCCATCTTTTATGTCAGCTACTATTGGCCATGTTTTTTGCTGTCCGAAGACGAAGACACGTTATGGGAATATCTGGGAAGACGCCGACAGGAAACAGCTGATCAGTCCTGTGAGTTAAATATTCGCTATTTCAGAACTTGTCCTGCAAAGGCGTTATCATATCTCATTTAGTGCATCAACTCTTTTTCGACAAAGGAAAAAAAAAAAACTCAAGGGAGTGGAGTCTCTTTTTATTGCGCAATTGAGGAATGATTTATTGAATTTTGCCGTTTTCGTACAGATTTTGAATGCGATACTTTAAAATGCGCATACAAATATGTGAATGGAAACGCGGCTACAGTATGTGGACAAACAGGCTTTTGTATAGACTGAATGATTATCAGTACGGTGTACAAATCCCAACATTTCGCTTCAATGACTTA
This sequence comes from Sander lucioperca, assembly GCF_008315115.2. Lineage (NCBI taxonomy): Eukaryota > Metazoa > Chordata > Actinopteri > Perciformes > Percidae > Sander > Sander lucioperca. The sequence continues at coordinate 28,621,130 of NC_050192.1, read as the reverse complement.
CCTCTATCGATTCTCAGAAACAATTAGATGCGTGACAACATTTTAAAATGACATTAGGACACATTGGAAGAAGAGGAAACTGGTTAGAGAGACTGCACAAAGAGAACAAAGAGAACTGGAAGAAGAGTCACATTAATACACAAACACAGGAGATACAGAAAAATGTTCAGTGGAGCACTAAAGAGAGGAGCCCGACATCTGCTGTAGTCACACTGTTTTTTCCCATTATTTGCTTGTCACAGCTAAATTGGTTTTACAGTATATGGTGGCCAATATGCCTGGCTGAATTGTTTAAAGCACGTCAGCCGGCAGAGAAAAGCAATAACTTTACTCATATGTGCATCATTATCAGACTGTTTTACACCCAAAACATGTCTGCTTTACAATACCAACAGCATCAGTCGGACTCTACTAAAGTTTTAACACTTTGCTCAAAAACACGTGAACTACCAAGCTGGCTCATATAGTAGCAGCTGCAGAGAGTAACAGATGCTATACTGGAAAACAGGACTCCTTCAAGTCAGTTAACATCTTCTAAAATCAATCTGAAAACAAAGTATCCCAACGCTCATGATATAGTGGGTTAAAATGTAACTAGAACTATCTGCAAAAGCTATTTGAACCAAGCCCGATGTTCACACGTATGATTCTAAATTAAAAAGATTTTTTCTGCCTAAAGAAAGTTTTTCCTCGCCACTAAATGCTTGCTCTGGGGGGGGGGGGAATTGTTGTGTCTCTGTAAGTTATAGTGTGTGGTCTAGACCTACTCTATCTGTAAAGTGCCTTGAGATAACTTATGATTTGATACTATAAATGAAATTGAATTGAATTGATTAGGGTTGGGCAATATTTTAACATGTATTGTCTTTTTTTTATATAGTAAACACTAAATAAAAAAACTAAACAAAAATGTTGCTGTTCAAATTACCACTTCAAAACAGTTCTTAAAATCCGACTATTCCCAGTGTGATTTCAACTTTGGCTCACTAACTTAAGGTGGACTGACCTTTAAGGTGGACCAGCTGAGTTTTGCTCTTCTCAGAAAGAAGAACAACAACAACACACTTTCAGTGGGAATCCTGAGAGTGATGATGCTTGATAAATATCCTAATCCAAACTGGAACCCGCTATCAGAGCCCAATCCTACACCCAGAAAATTCAAATGTGTATTTTCTAAACTGAAACAGACACTACGAATGACACCATTTGAAGGTCTTATGCTCATCTTTTTTTATTCATATTACCCAACCTTTACCAAAGGGAGGCTTTTTAAAAGTCACAAATACCACTTTGAAATGTTTTTTTCTACCCTGAGGACATAAAAGGGAGAACTGTAGATGTCTGAATAATTGGCACTTTTTTTTTTTAACTCCTTAACTCCTTACAGCAGCCTGTACATGCATATGATGCCATATGCCAGACACAGTGGAACATCTGTTTTGTAATATATCACTGTGGGCAGCATTTACTCACCACGGCAGATGCAGTCCCTGTTCTCATCTTCATGCTGAGTGTGTGAGTCTGGTTCTTCAGCAGAGGAGCTTTGCGGCCCAGCTTCATGTAGAAGTAGGTGGTGTACGGAGTGAAGCTGAAATCCTCTCTGAAGTTAACAGACAGAATTACATACCTATGTCAGACAGTCTAAACTGCCCCAAAAGATGTTCTTATCAACATCATGTAGAGGTGTCCGTAAGCAATGGAGGGACATTAAAACATTTCCAGCCAACTTTAGTCAACAAGAGCTACTCGGAGCACACGAGGAGGCCGTCCCTCCCGATGAGTGAGTCAGTTTAACACAGAACAAACCCCTCTAGAAGTAGGAAGGACATGCACTCATCCAGGCAAGCCAGTCTCGTTCTCACGTTGAACGCAACACGCAGGGAGAACGAGACGGGGGATTAGTGTTACGAGCTAGGTTAAACTTTAGAAGCTCTGTGCCTTTGTGTTTTAAGCCCACGATTTTTGAAATATTGAATATCTGCCGATACCAAGTCCCGATCCGTTTTTTTTGGTTCACAAAGTAAGCAAAGTAATTAAATATGTCTTAAGCTTTAATACATGTAACTTTTTAAACTTTTTGTAAATTATTCTTTTCTCTCAACACCAAAAACAGTTCTCTTTAGATCCCAGCAAACCCCAGACCAAAAAATTTTCCCCGCTGGACAACAAAAACTACACTTACACTTGCGCTCAATAGTCAATTTTGGATCAAACTAAACTAGTGACACCTCTTGCACTAAATCAAGCTTTGATTTTCTTCTTGTGTACTGATGTCGGCTCCAGGGAATAACAGCCTGTAAGTGTAGTTAAGAAGTGTGGAGAATTGGAGTAATCCGCTTCTGTAAAACGGATGACTAAAGACGGACTTGTTGCCCAGGGCTGGCAACATGGCTGGCAGGCTATGAGACACTCTCTGGACAGACACTGGTGTGTGTCCGTGCGCCATCTTGGTTTGAAAGTGCTGGCAGCGTTATTATGGATCCCACGTAACTTCAAGGCCCACCCTATGAAGTAGCTTGATTGGTTGGGGTTAGGCATTGACCTTGAGTGGTTAAGGTTAGGATAGCCAATTGGTCAGGGGATAAGACCTGAACAAATCGGGTTACGTTACCTTGCCTTAGCATGGCCGCCTGGCCAATAGTAGTGCGTGAATGCTGTTTAAGGGCGGGCCTTGCCTAGAAGTTGTGTGGGTTCCATAATAACGCGTGCAGGCATCCAGGCAGTCTGGCGGTGTGTCTGTGGTGCAGGGCGTGTGTGATTAGGCCTGTCGCGATAGTCAATAAATCAATTAATCGCACGATAAAAAAAATGAGCTCGATAATTTTTTCGGCCGCAATAATTCCCATTTGCATTCTCTCTCTCTCTCTCCCCCCCTGAGACTCCGTTACCTGCTTGTCAAAAATTGCCACTTACTAGCTAATGAATTAGCCTGAGATAAACGCTAGCTATCAGTAAACAGAAGTGACATGGTGGCTGGCATCTGTGTGTGCGCCAGTGTTTGTTTGTTTGCGTGTTTGTGTGTGTGTGTGTGTGTGTTGGCCCGCCCCCGCGAAGCTCCGACCTGCAGACAGCAGAGGAGCAAAAGAGACTGAAAAACAGAACTATTTTGGTACAAACATTTACTCGCCATGTGGCAGATAGCCACATAGAAATAGATAGATATAATTTATTAATTATTAGTGTGTCAGTTAAACGCGTTATTAACGGCGTTAACGCAAACCCATTTTAACGGCGTCAATTTCTTTATCGCAAGATTAACGTTCTTTTTGGCCTTAGTTTTTTTCACATGCTGTTGCAACAACTAGTAACGTTAGAAAAACTACAACACCACACCGGATCTAGCTAGACTGGAAACAAAACAACAGGCACACACTGGTTTGGGCTTGCGAACGTTACGTTTTGAGTGGATGGCGAGCGCGAGACGCAGAAATGGATGCCAATAAGATTCTGAATGGAAAGTTTACTTTTAAACTAGTAAAGTAAAGTTCATAAAGTAACTTTCTTTGCATTCATTTGATTCCCAATTAAGATACACTGGTTAGAATGGCTTTCCATTGTTAATATGTACTTAAAAACAGTTCTGAAATGCGAAATAATAGAAAAAATAATTTTATTCATGTGGTAAAACATGCGATTAATCACGATTAACTATAAGAATTTGGCTGAATGAATCGTTTGACAGCCATATTAATTATATATTATTATTTAAATTTAATATTGAGTGTTTAATAAATAATTGTTAAATGTAGTACACGAGTGAGTCTGTAGTCTATGGCACAAACACTCGAAGAATGCTGTAAACATTTGACAGCCAGTACGGCAATTCCACAACTGTAAACAGCGTGAAAGGCGACATACTGAAGGAGGTCAAAGACATATTGTGGATATTTAAAATGTCTTCCAGTTCCAGTGTTAAATATTCTTTAGAAATAAAAGTTTGAGCTTTGAAAAGGTGTACCTGCATTATTATGTCATTATCATTATATTAGATGAAAATGGTCTCAGAACGACAATATTATCGTTTATCGCAATCATTTCTGGGACAATTTATCGTCCAGCAAAATTTGTTATCGTGACAGGCCTATGTGTGATTAAAGGCAGCGATCACTACAAGCTGATGTACGTGATCGGAGTAAGGTAAAGTTAAAAAATGCCCATATCGGCTCCAATCCGACACCTGCAATCTGGATCAGGACATCCCAATTCAATAATCAAGTTGGTGGTAAAAACAAAACATCTTGTCCATGTCAAGCCAAAGTATGTTATCCCACTAATAACTTTAAACAGAAATTTGAAACAATCAAGCATGTAAAAATCCTAACAAAATGACGAGTCACCTGAGGTATCCCTGCAGCAGCAGCCGCACAATCACCGCTTCAGCCTGCAGCCGAGACAGTGTGGTGGTCTGGATCGTCTTCCTGTGCTTGGCTGGGCCTTTCCCCATCCACGCCTCCACCAGCTTCAGAGGAGTCAGCTTCTCATCCATTGACGCTGCTAGCTCCAAGATTTGCACCACCTGCTTGGCATGCTGTGTAATGTCCACGGTGGTGTAGTCTGGAGGGATAGAGGTCAGACGATTACTAACGCTTTTCACATCCCTAAAGGACACATGCAACCATGGATTTTATAAAACATATCACACACACACACACACCTTTTGCATGGCGACAAGTATCACACATCTGGTTGCATCCTTCATCGTCCCACACCTCATCAAAATGAACAGCCATGAGAGAGCGCCGACACCTTCATGCAGCAAACATGAGACATTCAAGTCATGGTGCGTAGGCACACACAAAATGTCACTGCATTACAACAAAGAGTGTTACGCTATGGCTACATTGAATGCGTAACATATGCGGACCGTTCGTGAAGCGGATGTGCCACGGAATGTATGTTTTATCTGTCGCCACCTGCAGCGCCACACAGCGTAGGATTGTGTGAGTCACAGGCGAGACGGAGAGCTTTTGCTTTGGGATTGTTGTTTCTTTAGTTTTTGGAGCCAACATAGCGCTGTGATACATCAATCTACTGTCAGCTGTTATCAGAGGACGCAGGGGAGGGAAATAAGAAATCAAAACACAAACTCTCAAAATGAAACTGCTAATATGCTCATTGACAACCATTAAGTCGTTTCCTGTATATCTGTAGTTTTTTTTTTTCAAGAAATAATGACACTGTATGAACCATTTCTGGATAAATATAAATAGAAGACTGTCCCATTTTTACACTTGTAGAGCGGATCTCCGCGGAGCATACGCACCACTACGCGCTGCTCTCGTGTCCGGTGTCGCCAGTTTCATTGATTATAGTGGAAGCATAGTGTTGGAGCGTCCGCTCCGCATACGTTACGCGTGTCCTTAGTCTGTGAACCAACTGTGACAATGACCTAAAACATGTAACAATTTATCCAAACATAAAAAACTCTTCAGAAACAAAATATTGAATCACTACGAGCTGGACCAGTGACTTCTTGTGTGGCTACTTCTTGTTTGTGGACTTCTTAACGGTTATTTGGTGTATCTGTACAGATCATTTTGTTCTTGTGTTGTCTAAAAGAGTTGATTTATTCAAGCCGACTGAGTTAAACATGGACACTGATGGATGCAAATTGAATTTCTAATATGAATAATGAAAATCAAGAGGGGGTAGGACTAAAAAAGTTCTCAACTTCTTCCTACCCCTTTTGAACATGAATATTATTTGAATTGCTTATTTGTCGCTGATGATCTTGTTTCTTTTTCTTTGCTGTATTTTAATATGTTCAAATAATTGACTAAATAACACTTTGTGAAGTACCGACAATGTGTGTGTGTGTTTGTGTGCGCGCACTACCTGTCGATATTCTGGCAGTAGTCGACCATCTGCAGCAGCTTCTGCTGACCAACGTTCTCCATCACCACCATGGTGCTGATCCTGAAGATATCAGGGAAGCCAAAGTAGACGATGCAGTCTGCTTGGCGGTCGTCTCGACCTGGAGATACACACACACACAGAGATTTTACAGAGAGATTTCTGCAAAAAAATACTAGAGCCGTATAAACTAGTATTCTGTCCTGATGGAAGTGAAACGGTGTCTACCTGCGCGTCCGCTCTCTTGGTAGTAGTTCTCGATGGACTTACTGATGGTGTGGTGGATGACAAACCTGACGTCAGGCTTGTCGATGCCCATGCCAAACGCCACTGTGGCTACCACCACCTATAGGACAACAAAATCACATGCTGTCACTAAGTGTGTGTGTTTTTAATTAAGAAGACGACACAGCAAATCAAAGCAAAGCAGTTTTTTTAATTGAGATTTAAAATTCACTCGTGCTGATTAAAGCCTCTGAACAGCACACAGGTGAATTCAGTTATTCTGGCTGATTAGACCTCTGCTCAGGTTAATGGTGGGCCGGAGCTTAGATGGGAATTCATTAGGTCACAAGTAGGCCTGTAACAATTCAACATTTTGCTGAACAATTAATTGTCTCAGAAATAATTGCGATTAACAATATAATTGTCTCTTTTAGTGAAATAATACATTTTTTTTAATTATTTATTACTTTTTCAAACAAATGAAAGTTTAAATGAATCCCAGGATACATCTTTTGTTATGACTGTTATGTGACCCAGATACGCAGGTTCACAGCCTATGAAGTAAACCACGCCTCTTTATTATCATAAAACATTGTATTTTTTGCTGAAATGAACAAAAAATTGAAAATAGAACATGTATTCCCATCAATAAAAAACAAAGAATTAATCATAAACAACAAACAAAAACAAAACAGCGTGTTTAATTTCTCTGTCTTTAGACGGCCACAAGTGACAGCTACAGCTAGCATAGCTTTAGCTAAACAGTCCAACCAATAATCACTTATATAATTACAATTTGGCACATCTAAACAAAATCAACAGTTACCATCAACAGTCATACCCCTTAGGACCTGAGCAAAAGTTAGCAAACAAGTTGTTCTTTTTTATTAGAAAAATAAAAGTAGAAATCCCCGTGGAACTACATTAGCATAATGTTAATGAATGGCGCTACAGCGTCGTCATTTACGGTAACGTTACTAATCAAACAAAACACCGAAAGCCGACTGGACTTGCAACTGCGGGCGGGGCGTCCTCTGATAGGAATCCATAGTATCATAGGCTAGCTAACGTTACTGTTAGGTGATGTGGTATTGCAAATGCATTTGATGGATCCAAACAATTTTGTGACCAATCTCATAAAAAAATGCTCTAATACTTTTTGTGGTTATTTTTTTAATTAATTTTTTTTATTAACCTTTATTTTACCAGGAAATAATCCCATTGAGATTCAGAATCTCTTTTTCAAGGGAGTCCTGGCCAAGACAGCAGTATAATAGTTCCATATTAAAATATCCAGTGAAAAACAGACAACATAAAACAGAAAAAGACAGTTGGCAATTTAACATCATCTCAACATAATCACCAGCAGCGCTCAGTAACAGCACATATGCATTTAGTACTCAAATAGTCCTTTATCCTAATTTTAAACTGTGTCATTGTTGGAAGGTAGTCTAATTTAAACTGATTCTGCAGTTTATACCAGGATGAGGGTGCAAAAACTTTAAAGGCACTTTCACCGAAGACAGTTCACGTTCGGGGAATGTCATACATGATTTGCCCATATGATCGAAATGCAAAATAACCGTGATTATGTAACAACGATTATTTATTTATATATATTGTCATAGGAAAAAACAATCATCGATCATCCTTTTAACCGTCGCTATACGATCTGATCTAATCCTTGTCATCCTTGGTTTGTTAAGCTTCATTTTGTAGTTACTGCATGCTGTTTACACAGAAATTATACATAGAAACAATTATCCATTAATCGGTTGGTTGATGGACTGAAAATGAATCGGTTCATTCATTTAATAAAGTTAAATGTTGGTTCAACCTTCTCCAATGTGAGGATTTGCTGCTTTCCTCTGTTTAAAACAGAACTTGCTTAACTATTTTGTGGACTTTTTATAGGCTAAATGATACATGGTAAATCAAAGATTTAGGTCATAATCAATTTTGACCAAATATGCAATTACTGTGTTTTGACTGCGTAATGATTCCTTCATGTGCTGAGGTTGCTGAACCATTTACTGGGATCATCCCAGTCATCATAACCCAAAGACCCCCCCCTCCCCCCTAACCTGGATTTTGTTGGAGGTCCATTTGCGGTGAACGCGGGATTTATCGTCGGGGTCCATGTGAGCGTGGTAGGGATAGGCCAGGATGTCTTTCTTCTGGAGTTCAGATGACACAGACTCTGCATCCTTCTGAGAGAACACATACACGATCCCTGTGGCACACACATCAGGAAATATTGAGTAGGACTGCTCTGTATGTGAATATATACTTTAAATCTAATCAGTCATATCTCATAATCACTTTGTAGATTTGAGCATATGGGCCTCTAAGTGATGCATTATATTTGCTTTTCTTTGAGTGTTCAGTCTTGCTTGCTGCAGTACCTGACTGGTCTTTGTATCTGTTCTTGATCAGAGAGGCAATGTCACTTATCGATGTCTCAGAGTTAGAATCTTTAATACGAACCTGAGAAACAAGCAGACTGTTAGGGTCACTGTAACATTTTAGTTTGACAGGTGTGAGGTAGTATTTATAAATTAATGTTATAGACATTTTAGGCTAATTAATTAATAGGCTAAACATGCAAATACACTAGTATGGTCTTTCATGTTTTATAAGCAGATGCAAGGCAGTGCAGATGATTTTACAGGGTCTGACAGGTGTGTTAGATGTGTGCAGAGCACATGAGAGCGTGTGCTTGACAAAGAGACATTCACTCATGACACAGGAATATGTGTATTTTTTTATTAAAAAAGAAGACACAGCAAACTGTGTTTTAAGTGAGTATTTAAAATTCACTCATCATTCGTTCTGATTAACGCGGCATAGCGGACGGACTTGCTGCTCTCCCAGAAACATCTCTAAATGCACAGCAGGGCGCAGATTCTAGATTATTTTATAACATCCAAGTTCTGACAGTAACTTAGTTAAAATCGCCTTAATATTGGCGAAGTAAAAAACATCATTGGTCACCCCTTTAATCGTTGATATACAATCTGATCGCCAATCGGCATAAGCCTACAAGGCAGCCATATAGTCCTTGTGTATGTGTTTGTGTAGGAAGCAAGTGGCTGAAAGGTGTGTGTAACAGAGTGTAGCAGCCATGGTTACCACCTCGTAGTAGAGATTAGTTCGGTTAAAGGATGCAGAGAGTGTGATTGGCCGGGGCACACACAGGATCTTCTCACAGTCCTTGAGGACGCTGCTGGTTGCTGTGGCTGTGAGCCCGAGCAATGGGACTTTGGGGAACTGCCTCTTTAGAATGCCCAGCAGTTTATAATCTGCACAGGGACACAGGGACATACACACAAATCAACTTTGAAGTAGAGATGCACCGATTACAACTTTCTAGGCCGATTCAGATTTCCGATTTTCTTTGAGTTAGGCCAGCCGATACCGATTTTAGCCGATTCCGATTTCATTTTTTCTAACCACTTTTTTTTTTTTTTTTTTCTAACCACACACAAATATTTATTTTCTATCTTTTCTTTAATAGAACATTTGCCACAGAACATAGAACATTTTTTTTGAACAGATAATGGATCACTATAAAATAGAACTATATAAATTACTCCTGGTGTGGGAAATTCACACACATCTAAAGTGCAATGTTAGAACCATTTCCTTCTTTTCATATCCAATATCCAACTAAAGAAATGTGATTTTGGTTTTTGGTGTCGTCCCTCCACGCCCTACTCTTTCCTTGCAGGTGTTGCATATTGCAAACTTGTTATCTTCTGCACACACGCTGAAGAATTCCCAAACAGCTGACATGTTGCAGGTTAATTCACGAGGTTCCCTACATGTGCGAGAATAGCGCGGATACGCGCTTCACACCACGAGCAGGTACACGCCACACACGGCGGAAAAGTTGAGAGAAAGGAAAAAGTGACTGTGCTGTCGCGTCCGTGTGTGCGTGTGTCCTTGAGAACTGTAACTGGTATAACTTATGTTGTCAGTTAATTGTAGCATTGACCAGCATGACATCACCATATGTCAGACTGACCTGCCGGTCACCGGTCATGGCCGAGCACGTGAAAACCGGCCAATTCCGGTCACCGGCCGGTCTATCGGTGCATCTCTACTTTGAAGATAAACCTAGGGGGTAAGTTAGGTTTCCTTAGAACAGGGGTGTCAAACTCAATTTCACTGAGGGCCACACTGGAAAATATGAATCACAATTAGCAAAACAATGCATTCTGATTACATTTTTAAAAGTAGTCTACCAGACTAACAACAACCTGTTTCACAGGCTGTGTGGGAATTTCTGCGTCTCAAATTGTGCTTTGAGTGTGGCGTAATTGCAGTTTGAAAAACATTTTTCTGTCTTTTTCGGTTTGGCGCACAACTACTGTATGAGGGCCAAAATGTATTGTGAATCTAAATTGATATGCGGGCCGGATCAGAATTTGCAAGGGGCCTTTTTTTGGTGCGAGGGCCTTGAGTTTGAAACCTGTGCCTTAGAAGAACTCTACATCTGCACCCCGCCATCCGAGTGAAGGAGACCTCTCACCTGGTCTGAAGTCATGTCCCCACTGGCTGCAGCAGTGCACCTCGTCCACAGCGATACGACTCAGCAGGTTTACGTTGTAGGCTTTCTCCAGACGAGACATGAACAGCTTGCTCTTGGCGATCTTCTCTGGAGTCACGTACAGCAGCTTGAAATCGGCCTTGGGATCCATCATGCCAGCCATGACGGTCTTGGCATGCTCCTAAAAGTTATATATATTTTTTTTCTACAATTTGCTTTTTCATTTTTTTCACACTATGAAAGCTGTCACACCAAAACATTAATATTATTCATACAAATGTATGTATATGTATAATATATATATGTATATGTATAATATATATATATATATATATATATATATATATATATATATATATATATATATATATATATATATATATATACATATACACACACATATACATACACACACACATATATATATACACACACATATACATATACACACACATATACATATATATACATATACATATACATATATATATATATATATATATATATATATATATATATATATATATATATATATATATATATAGTCTGGCTAGTCCACACAGCATTCTAGGGTGGTAAAAAAAAGTGCTCTGGTTTATTGGCATTTCTTTAAACCAATCATAATCGTCTTGGGCAGCGCTAAGTGCAGTACGGAGCAACTCTGCTAAATAGCCTCAGGAAGGAACTTGTTTTGGTGGAACATGTGTACGTTCAAAAGTAGTTTTAGTCGTGCAACAGAAAACTCAGATTGGACAGATAGTCTAGCTAGCTGTCTGGATTTACCCTGCAGAGATCTGAGGAGCAGTTAACCATAGTCCTCACAAATCCACCAGAGGTTAGAATTTAGAACACAAAGAAAGAGGAAGGGGACGGACATCCGGCGGAATTTCCGGCGGCACCGGAGCAATCCCGGAAGTGGAACGTCGTGGATATAGACTACAGTTGACATAATACAACAAAGTTCACATTTGTCAAATTACTCTACTGAGGCGGCTTTAAGTGATCTATTGCCTTTCAGCTACACTTTTTGTGGGCGATGCTACTTGGTAATACTAGCAAAGAGACAACCATGTGATTCACTGACACATTTTGATCAATGGCCAGTTGTAAAAATAAGACAAAGCACATGCATGTGTTCAGAAAGTAGCCTACAGACCTAAATAGGCCTGTCGTGATAATAACGTTATCGACTTATCGTACGATATATGGACATGACCAGGCTTGAACGCTGCGCCTAAGCTATTTTTCACGGTGCCTTAGCTGAAATGACAGACAAAAACGTTTTGCTGACACGCACACACACATACATACACAGCAACAGTGAACCAGGTGAACTGAAAATAACGAGGCTAATAGGTGTTTTTCCTGACGGCTACTGACCAGCCAGAACGTTTGGAAGAATTAGTATAAATGGACACAGCTCCGGTGTGAGAGCATTTTGGGGTTAAGGCGGATAAAAAGAGAGGCCATTAACGTGAACGAGCCGCTATGTCGACTTTAACATTAAAAGCAATGCCAAAGAAAAGTGGAAATACAACTTATTTTTGTGATCACATTTTTCTTTTACTGACATTTGTTTTTTAACAACATGTAACAAGCAAAAAACAATGCACAACAGCCTTTTTCAGACTGCTAGCCCAAATCCATTTTTTGGCATATCCAGACGGTGTCCAGATTGATTTTAGATGGTCTGGTCAGCAATAAACCACATTAACTGTGATTTTTGCAAATCGGGTTCAAACCACATTCGGAGGTGGTTTGAATTGCGATTCAGTCCGGCAGTTCTGGCCGCTCAAATCAGATTTCAAAGTCTTTTTCGTGTAACTCGTGTAGCTGAGGGTTATGAATTGTGCCTATAATTGTGCAGATAATAAAATAAATTCAAAGAGACTCTGTAGTCCGAGCCAGCGAGAAGTAAGAATTTATTTGAATTGAATTGAATTTATTTCAGGATAACCCCTTGAGATGTAGCATCTCATTTTCAAGGGGGTCCTGCACATATATACAAACACAAAGATTAGACATACAGTACATATACAAAAAAAAGAATTTACTTTACTTCCACATTGTCCACGGCAGCGCAGCTGTACTCTGTTTTTACCTTTCACAATAAAAGTCCAACTTAAATTCACTCTGAGCATTTCGCTAAAGAGGCAACTCAACAAAATAGAGACACACAACAACAATGTCAAGTCCAGAGTAACTAAAATGCTGAACAGATGCTGACAACATCAGTCCTGCACCACGACTTCACCGGGGACTTTGAGGGCGAAATGATGGACCTTCTTTTCTCAAGCTTCCTCGTTGGAAAGCCGCGTCAACCAGCGGAGCTACACTGACGCCTATGTCGTTACCACAGCAACCCATGCAGATAGGTTGGTGATGTTTGGACACACAAATCCCACTTGGATCACTTGAAAAGATCACTTGGAAATAACGAACATGTCGGATTTTCCTGCAGTCTGAATGTAATATAAAAACTCATCTAAAACAAAAGCATCCCATCCAGTATTCCGACCTGGGAACAAAAAACGCAGTTGGAGATGGACAGTTGGCAAAAATAGATGCATTTGCCCGAGTGCAAATTTAAATGTGACACTGTAAAAAGGAGAAGACCTTAACTGACATGTTACTTTGTTGTACTTGTTGTATTTACCTATATCTTACATATAGCTAATATATACTGCAGTTGTTACTTTGCACTTTTTATTAACAAAGGTCCTAACCATTGAGGAACTGGATTGGCAGTGTATAGCCTGTTAGGGAATGAATGACTCTCTATACCCCTGTGCCAAATGTCTAATATTTATTTAAGTGCAATTTAATTTAAGCCAGATAGTCTGTTTTGTTTACTGTTTTGCTTGTGTGGTTTTATTATTTATTTAGGATTTTTTTTCACATTTCAATTCCAATATGGGAATATTTTCAAGAATGAAAAGTGAATTGCTCTTTAAAAGGGTGTATGCGAAATCTAAGGCTCATGCAGTTTTGTCAAAGAGTAGCGTTGGAAGAGAGAACAGACTAAGAGGTGAGATGAAGTGAAATGAACACGTGAATACGTTGTTACCTTGCTACTGGAAGCATTCAGCATTACTGCGGACACATCAATGGACTTCAGGTACATGATCTGGTCCTCCATCAGGGACACCAGGGGAGTGACAACCAAGGTAAAACCTGACACACACACACACACACACACACACACACACGATTACATGTGATGTGATAACAGTAGGACAGACTGAGTCAATAAGCGTGTAGGTACTCCCAGGACAGAATTATTTTATAAACTGCAATGGTGGTGTGTTACACCGGGAACACACCGCAGGCGTAAGCGTTGCGTATAGCAGCATAGCACCGCTATTTTTATAACAGCGCCCATGTTATGCAATCTGCAATCACACCGGGCGTGGCGCGCTGCATATGCCCGCGCGCTGCAGGGGTAGTTTCGGCGTCTCCTCTATTTTTTACATGATACACAAGCGTATGTGTCAAGCCAGGCAGGTACTTACATACAGGAAGACCACAGTGCAGCCAGATACTTTACAAAAATAAAACACATTTCAAAATAAAACACCTAGGTTCATGGTGATTATGGCTGTCTTAACTTCTCACAGCGAGACACACGATCAGGCACACGGAGAGAGAGAGTGACGGACAGACAGAGAGACGCGCACGCACGCACGCACGCATATTAAGTGGCCATGCTGGGGGGAGGAGCCGGTTTGTCTCCGGCAGCAGCTAAGTTTCCAAAGATTAGTAGCAAACTAATAAACAGTTAGACTACAAACCGGAAGCTTTCCTTTTAGCTTGTTGGTAAAACATGGCTATTTGCAGAGTTGCATGCTGTAGTTGTGTAAAACAGCGCGGTGGACGAGAGCAGCAGACATTAGTTAGCTACCTTGTGTCTGGTTCGCCCCGTGGCATGGATGAGTAGACTGGATGTTTTTTTACAGAGATGATGTAGCAGCATGTTTGCAGCTTAAAATGATCCTAAACTTTCGGTCGTTTTCTCTCGCCTGTCTCTGTCTCTTCTCCTAACCCCTCACTATATTCGCCGTCTTCCTTCATTTTGTAATCTACGCTGTCAGTCTTGTGTCCAGCGTCAGCCCGTTGTGCGCTAGTAATAATTGTCCGTGCGGAAACACAGTGAGCCGTACAACGTTAGTTACACTGATTAAACGAAGCTTTGAGGCAAAGAATTTAGCATCAAGGATTTTAAGTAATTGAATTATTCGAGTTACTCAAAGAATCATTTGAGCCCTAGTTACAGCTCATTTCCATGTATTCCTTCAGCTGAGAATCTGTATCGCTCATAGACTGTATATTGACTATTGAGCGATGCTATTTCCAAAGCACTTGATAAGTGAAAGGAGCTTTGTAGCCGATATCAAGACAAAACCCAGAACAAAAACTGATCCGGACCAGGTCAGCGGAGCGACATAAGTTACCCTGGCGATATAGCCAGGTGAAAAGAGAGCCTCCTTCATGACACGGCAAACCCTGGCTTTAGACTCAACAGACTTCGCTAACCCTCTCATTAATCAGGTCACCTCAGTTTAGATCCAACACTGTGTATTTGTGTCTCAGTGTACCCTTGGAGCAGACTGCAGGCAGCTGGTAGCAGAGGCTTTTCCCTCTTCCTGTGGGCATCACCAGGTACAGATCTTTGCCTGACATGGTCAGGTTGATGGCCCTCAGCTGCAGTGGTCTGAACGTGGAGAGTTGGAACGAGTCCTTCAGGTGCTGCTCCACTTCTTTGGACCATGGAAAATCTACCAAACATCAAATGATCAGAATCAGAAAAGGGTTTATTGCCACAATAAGTTACACGTATGTGGAATTTGCCTTGGAGAATGGTGCATACATGAAAAAACAAATACATTAAACAATAATATAAAATAAACAATGAATACTTATGATTAACACAAGTCAACAACGTATTGACTAACTGTATATGTGTGTAGAGTACCTGTGCCATCATAGAGCTGCATCTCCTGCTTGCTCATTGCTGGATCAGCTCCAGATGATTTTGAGGAAGATGAGGATGAAGAGGAGGACGGCTGTGCAGCATCGCAGGCCTCCTCCAGCCGCTGCAGCAGTGCGTCTTTACGAGAAGTCAGCTCCGCCTGCTTCTGCAGGAGCTCTGCGATCTGCAGCTCCACCAACTCCAGCTCGGCCTCCACTGAGTCCAGCTCCGCCTGCACATCTGAACAGGAACAAACACAGCAGGAGAACTGTCAGCGATATGTTGATTCACTCTGCTCAGAGGGGGATTGGCTGCAATTTGCAGTTCCTCCAGCACCCTGAGGCGGGCAGGAAAGATTCCATCCAACGGTTGTCTATGTGTGTGTGTGTGTGTGTGTGTGTGTGTGTGTGTGTTTGTGTGTGTGGTCTGTCTTTGAACTATCTCATGAACCGTTTATCCAATCTACTTCTCACTTGGTTTCCTGGGTACCCAATGAACTTGGGGTTTGGAATTTGGAGCAGTTTGGACAGCATTGGATATTAATGTGAATAAACCTAAAAGACCACGGAAAAAGGGTGAGGGAAAAAAGCGCTGCCATAACGCTGGCTCTTCCGTGTCTACCCTTCACAATAAAGGTCCAGCTTAAATTCACTCAGCATTTCGCTAAGAGGAAACTCAATCAAAAGGCATTTTTGCTGACACTAGATCGTATAGATACAATGGGCCCTATCTTGCACCCGGCGCAAGTGTCTCTGCTATTTTAAGTGCCCTCATCGTTTAAAGAGGCGCTATGCAGTTTTGGCCATTTCTTTGCTGTTTTCTCTCTTTTTGATGGCAGGTTTCTCTATAGAGCTCCCCCTACAGCTTCGGAATAGATATTTGTCAGCTCCAATGTTTACTCGTGTCTGACTCCTCTCTCGGTCAGTCTGCCGTTTTCTCTTTCTCTGTTCCTCCGACAATGCTTTCCCAGCTTTCTGCTTCTTTTTTTGCCGGCTCAGCCATGACGATAGTGTGAAAAACTCCATCGCTACCTTGTTAGCCGGTTCCTGTATGTGTGCAGTGCCGTGAAGCAATTTGTTACATCGCAAGACCTGATATCACGCCATACTTTCTGACACTGAGGCCGCCGGCTCGCCGACTGAAAGTTGCAACGGCGCTAGGGGGAAGCGAGACGACCACCATTCAACTCGAAAAAAGTCATATAACCATTCCAATGACCCTGAAGCTGTTCAGTTAAAGTAAATTAAGCTAAAAAAACTGCATAGTTCCCCTTTAAATAGCAAATGCACCTGCACCCATCTGTGCGCCCATGGGCGTGCTGCTCTTACAGGGAGGTGTGTTCAGCCTTAAACACTGTTTTGGTCAGTTTGGCAAATTTTGTACAATAAAAAAAAATGGGTTTGTAGAAAAAAATAATAATTGAAAAATGTCGTTTTGGTATTGTTACTTAAACTAGTGTCACAAGCAGGGGCTGAAGTTAACTTGTTTGGCCACCAACTACTGTCTGGCAAGTGGATTTTTTTAAGATCCACTAGCCACACAGGCTATTGTTTTTGCTTCATACTGTAAAAGGTGAAATATAGGAAATGCATGAGCATCGTTCTTCAACTTGTTAAAGATACACATTAAATTGTTGTCAAGTCAATGTCACTGCATGTCGTTGTCGCCAACTGTCCACTTGGTATTAAAACGTCTTCTTTTACTGTTCTTTGAATCATCCTCTTCTTTTTGCTGGTTGCTTGTTTCAGCGGGACTCTTCACCCCTGTAATGTGTCGCCACACTTTTTTGAGCTCCAATCCAAGGATTGGATGGGCAGACTTGGTTGAAATGTGAAAGAACAGTGGCAAAGAAAACTAATGAATCACTTAATTCTCACTGGCTTCCCAAAATTTCAATAGGAGTGAGTTTCACACTACTTGTCACCAGGGCCTGAAATTAACACCCAACCACGCGCCAAATGCGGGTAAATGTTGCCACTGACGGGTGAATCTGTCAATCTACCTGCAACGTTGGCGGGCAGCCAATGAGAATTAAGTAATTCATTAGTTGTTGTTTTTTTGCCACTGTTCTTTCACATTTCAACCCAGTCCGCCTATCCAATCCTTGGATTTGAGAAACTTTAAGGCAGTTACACACCAACCAGACAGCTGACCGTTGGCAGAAAAGGCAGTTGGACTGATCAGTCTCCCCGAGTTGGTCAAAAAAGTGCCTCGGAACACACCAAAGAGACCAGACGTAATACGTCTCCATAACAGCATGCGGCGCTAATCTGTATTGTCGCCCAAAAAATTAAAACCGGCAGCTGATTGGACGAACGCGTCTAAAAGATTTTCGTCAGATTTTGAGAGGCTTAGTCACGCTCATCCCGCTTGCCATTTCCGGGTGAGTCCCGACTGCCCTGTCTCTGACTGAGCATGTCAGGTCAGCCAAAATGAAGGCCAACAGATCCTCCAACGGACGACGGCACGGAACACACCGAACAGACTCGAGTCACCGACCTCGCCAGACTGTCAGATGGCTGACTATCGGCCCGGTGTGTAGCTACCTTAGGCTACTTAGTCCTAGTGTTAAATTAGGAAACACGAATAGACAGTATGTTATAGAGTAGCATGTGCAGGAGGTTCTCTCAGTGGAGTTATCCTGATAGTGTTGACAAGGAATAAGACTGTCGGGTCTCACACCTGCACAGGTAGTAATCCTATGAGGATCACACCTC
The DNA here is from genome assembly GCF_008315115.2 of Sander lucioperca. Lineage (NCBI taxonomy): Eukaryota > Metazoa > Chordata > Actinopteri > Perciformes > Percidae > Sander > Sander lucioperca. Next base: position 28,602,814 of record NC_050192.1, on the reverse strand, counting down.
CACAGCTAATGACCTTCTCTTTGCACCTCCCCCGGTGTTTCTTTAAAGCTGAGGCAGGGTGTTATTTGTCATCAGTCCCCACAAAATCCCCATTCTCTCATTCAAAAACAACTGCAGGCTTATCCCAGAGGACCGTGCAACTGTTTACATCTTAGCACTGTTGGGTCTTTAATGAAGGCTGGCTCGTTTTTCATGCAAATAAAACTGACGCAAAGTAGTTTTGTGACAAAATATATCAACGGTTTGTTTCTTGGCATGGAAAGAACAGACCTACCTTTATTTCCGCCACCACCATCCATATTTCTTAGACTGATTTGCTCAGAAAGGAGCCAACCATCAGACTGTCAGAGATGTTGATATCATTTCCTGTAAGACAGAAAGGCATGCTAAGCTAAACTCCATTTTAAAGTACGGTTTCCTTTTAACATTGAACTGACTTTTCACAAATAAATATCTTATTTTTTATGCTGGTCCCTAGTTTGTTCAGATGAGAGGCACAAACTGGGGCTACTTCGGACTCCATTCATTTACAGTTATCTGACGGCAATTTTATTATAGGTGCTCATATTTACTATTTCGTTATTGCTTGTTTAAGTAAATGAATACCCTACTTCTACTTTTTGTTTAGCTAGTGTTTTGCATTCAGTAATTAGATTTTTATATAAATTATTCAGTTTTTATACATTAGATACATTATTTTCATTATTGTCCTGTGGAACATTCATATTATATTTAGCAACTGTCAGTTCCCCTATGAAGGCGCAATGTAACCAGAACAAAGATAACCAAATATGAATTGTGGTTACAACGTTAAATGCCACATTTTGTCTCATTATCATCAATCCACATAATTTAGCTGACCACAACTAGCTAGTTATCTTAACATAAGCTAATTTAGCTAATAGTCGACAACGCTGCACCTGTTTCATCCCACAGGGTGCAGCGAGTTACCGTTAACGTTAGCCGTTAGCTTGTTAATTGATCATTTACCCTTACAGAAGGATATTGGAGCATCATGTTTAAGCACTGCCATCTTCCCCAGCCAACTAGATTAAGCTAAAGATGCTCTAAACCACCTTCGCTACATGAAAAATACCCCTCTCTGTTGTGAGCAAAGTTAGCTAACGTTAATACGTCAGGGACAAGACTTTGAAAAAAGATAAAATACAAATGACTGACCACTTAGCAACCTCGTCCAGGTCAGTTTCTTTCCTGTTGGTGAGTCCACTTCACGGTTGCTATAGCAGACCATAGACCACACACCGCCCGGCAGAAACGATTAACGCCCTGAGTTTCACTTGCCAGGCTGCCTACAACTCCCGCCTCCTGCTGCAGGATTGACAAAATAAAAGTATATCATGAATAGAGCTTGTGCAATCTGTGTTGAATACATAACCTGGGAGACCAAAAACATCCTGTTATCTCATGTCAACATCGGCGCTGCCTGACAGACCAAACCCGGGAAAAGTGCATCCAAACAAATGTGTGTGGTGCATTCAACATAGGCTAGACGTTCAGTGGGAAAATGACCTTTCTAATTGAAATGTTGTAAATATTCATGTCATATGCAATTCAGTGCGCTATGTGTGCGTAGATGAAGATATATATTTCCAGCAGAGTATATATATATATATATATATATATGTTAAAAATGATTAATTATAACAAGTTGCAAAATGGGAGGAGTCGTTTGTTCCTTTTATAGTCCCATTCCGATTTGACTTTAAACGATATCCTAAATGTTACAGAGAAACACGAGACTCTCCCTAATGGGAATTATGTTATGGCCACCGATTTTAACTCGTTCAACTTTGTTTCTGAAAAACCATGTGCTGTCCAAAAGTTTGGCATGCTGAGACTTCCACAGAATGTTATTAAGGAGACAAGGCGCTTTACAACTTCAAGTCTCATAATTTAAAAAAAGGACTGTTGAAAAAAATGGAGGTCTGGAGATTCTAGATGTTAGTACTCTTAATAATTCTTTTAAGATTAAGTGGATTATTGAATACCTAAAAAACAAGGATAGCATTTGGAATATTTTTCCCAATCCAGATGGTGGTATCGATTTTCTACTAAAATGGGACTTCTCTGTTGATAAAATCCAGGGTTGGCAGATTTTCATAGGCAGTAACAGACACTGTGGTTACTAGCCTACAAACATAACTTTCCTCCCCATAGGCACTTCATATGGAACAATAGAAACATCTGATATACAAAATAGGACTATCTTCTATCACATGGTTTAAAAATGGAATACTGACAGTTGGTCAATAATCAAGATAGTTATTTTTATCAAATTTAAAATACATATAAAACCAAAAGACTATGCTATATTGTTTTCAATGCTATACCAGACGGTGTACTTATACTTTTACGGAACTCTGGAGCTGTACCTTTCAATTATGAAGACTTTGTGAGAAATATTTATATTAGTGGAACTAATATAAGCTATTGAAAGATAAGTGCTCTAACAAACATATTAGGTTACTGTCCCTTCACCTAGATGTTTTTGGAATTCCTTATTTAATGATATGCAGTGGGAGAAAGAATGGACAATTTGTGATAAATACTGTATCAATAACAAGATTAAGGAATTGTCTTTCAAGATATTACATAGAATTTACCCAGTTAAACTTGTGTTACCAAGATACAAAGTAAATATTGATTTTATGTGTGATTTTTGTTGACTAGAAGAAGAGAGTATTTCCTATTATTTTTTCACTGTATATGTACAAGAATATTCTGGATGGATGTAAAAAAGAAACTTAAGATAAATGTTGAAATAAACATGTTTGATGTGATGCTCTATTTTAGTCAAGAAAAGATTAAAAAAAAATAATAATAACATGATGTATTGTATATCATACAACTCTTTAGTATTTTTGTAAAATTGCCAAACCATAAGAAAAATGGCCAGGAACCAAGCCAACCTTCATGCACTTTATCAATACATTTAAGCAATATAGCACAATTTTATTTAATATTAAAAACAAAAAAAGCCATAAAGACCTTTAATTTATTAAATGATTACAATATGAAATTATATGACATAAACTCTGGCATTATTAAATGTAATTGTATTTTTTCATTTTGTTTATGGTACTGTCTTTTCTTTTGTTCCTGTTTTGTAAGGTCTATTCTATGTACATGTACTGCCTATGTTTGTACCTTTATGAACTTCTGTACAATAAAGAATTCATTGAAAGAAGAAAAAAAGAATCAGCGGTAAAACCATAGCAAGATGTTAAACATTCTCCTCAGGATAGTCATATTTGTAAGATGGGCTGTTTCTTACCGAAATGTCGATGAAAATCGTAGTAAGTAACGTCTATTGAGATGTTTTATGTAGGCCTACCAATACTTCTATCTTATTTTTCTTAAAGAACCCCCTAAAATGGAACCTTTTGAACAGGGGTTTAGAGGGGATTGAACCTGAGCCGGAGAACTCCGTAACGTTACCATAAACAGCTCCAACTGTGAGTCACATACCATTGTCTGGGAGAAACCATGAAACTTATGGTAACCCGGCCCATGTTCAATACAAAACGAGGGGCGTCCGAAATATCTCCTCCCACTTCGCCAGAACGAAGGTGTTTAGAGGATATGCCCATAGACAGTATATAAGAAGGATATGCCTATGGATAAAATCGCCACGTTGAATGCAACACGGCGCTGTTCCGGAAGATGACATCGCTAGAAGGTGTGTTTCCGGAAGACGTGGCTGTTGCTGCAGTGAGCAGCTGTCATCCAAATTATTGTTAGAGAAGTACTTGAATGCTACTTTAATATTTTCTCTTTTTCTATATTATCTTCACCCGTTTATTCGGCGTCAAGATGATTTCGCTCACGGACTCCCAAAGTAAGAGCCTTTGTATTTGAGCATATATGTCGCTGTCCCCTCTATGAAACCGGCTAAATCGGAGCTGCAGCAGTTCGTTAACTAGCGTTAGCAATTAGCAAGAAAGTTAGCTTGATTTTCTCTCTCATTGTGTTCCATAACCTGTAGCCCAAATAGCATAACACCAAACTCCCACTAACGTTACTAGTTGTGTGGCTCCATGCCAAGCCCCTGATTTGAAAGTAACATAAGTCCATGTTGTAAGTCCGTATTTAAAAACCTTTAAATAGAAAGTAAATACCCGAGGTCCAGTGAAAGCTCAAGTGAAATGAACGTTACTGTTTTCATTTTCACTGTGGCTTTCATTACAAATATTGACTTTAATTTGTTTTACCTTCTTGTTTTAATATGTATTAACAGGTTTGCTTGTTGTGGTACTTAAAATAAGCAAGCAGCCTATGGCATGGAAGTATGCAGGACCAGCTGTCCTGGCTTTATCACATCTATCTAGCTGGGAAGTTGATTGTGGTTTGGCCAGAAAAGCAGGTCATACAGTACATCATAATATAGATAGCATATAGCATAGATACATAATAACAAACACTTGATTTTGTTTTTGTGTTAACATGTCCGAAAAGGAGTGGGAAGAAGTATACACTTATTTAATCCCACCCCTTCGCTATAAATCCTAATTAATTTACAAACTTCTTCTGTCATATTTTTTTGAATCTTTAACTTTACCTAACAAGTATCTTACAAAATACAATTTATTTCTCATATATTAATATCAATTATATATTATAATTCCTTGCATATTTATTTTACTCAAAAATACTCATTGATATATTTTAGCATCAAAAATAGAAATTTGTTCAGAAATTCAAAAAAGAAATAAATATAAATACATTAAAATGAAAAGGGAAGCTTAGAACAAATCTAAATAAATAAACAATATACAAACAATCTTAATCAAACCCATTCATCCCCGTCCCCTGTGGTCATATGCACCTTTACAGTTTTACATTACATTTTACATTAATTGTGCTGTTTGAAATTGAACCAGATCTGCCAACTTTAATACTTCTAACTATAGGAATAATTCATTTATGTGATCCCTAATACCCAGCATTGAAAATGATAAACAAATCCTGACCTGTTCTCCCTCCATAGCACATCTCTGTGACAAGAAGTTTAGTTTATTCCTAATTGGCCACACATAATGCAATTTCCCCTTTCTAGGTGATTTTAATGTGTGCTTCAGAGTAAAACAATCAGTGACATGCAAACAAATTTAAGGTCAAATGGTAGCCAATCATATATTGGTTACCATATTGTCCAGCTGTCCACGTAAGGGACAAACTGGGATGGAATAATTGAACCCTGTGGTATTTGTGTGTCCTGTAGAGATTGGAATGGGATTAACAGGCTTCGGCGTGTTTTTCCTCTTCTTCGGGATGATCCTGTTCTTTGACAAAGCACTCCTGGCTATTGGAAATGTGAGTGTTCCTGCTTCATTAAACTGAAATGATGTGATGTTGAGAAGCACACAGTTAAACTTTCTTTTCTCCATATTAGCTGGTGCTGACACTGATTGCATTTCACTTGGTGTAAAATAAGTCTTAAAGTGCTCATATTCTGCTTTTTGGCTTTTCCCCTTTCCTTTATTGTGTTATACATCTTTTTGTGCACGTTATAGGTTTACAAAGTGAAAAAGCCCAAAGTCCCCCCCAAAGGGACTTTACCATCTCCAACAGAAAACACTGTTCACAAACTGCTCCAAACAGCTCTATTGTAGTCCAGCCTTTACTTCAGAGACAAACGTGGTCACTTTGGAACACACGTTATAATGCTCACCTAGCTGCTAGCATGGTACTCCCTCATACTCTGCAACTGACTAGCTAGCAGTACTTACTGCACATGTGCGACTCCCAACAAAGATGGAACAGAAGTGTGATGTCTCACTCTGTAGCTAAAACAGAGAGCTCAACACACAGGGTGAAAAGAGGAGCTGCAGCAATGTGCAGTACAACAAAAATATGGTGTTTTCTGAAAATTAAACCATGTAAACCTATTGTGATATAACCTCTAAATACAATTATGAACCTGAAAATGAGCATTATATGAGCACTTTAAGGATTTGGTCTAACATATCAGCAGTGTTTTGATGTAATATATTATCAACATGGAGACCCATCCTCTGCTTTTCCCAAAGTCAGTTGACGACTACCGGTAGTCTCGTTTTGCCAGACCCTCCTTCAAAGCGTGCTGGAGGAGGGTCTGGCTACTCCTCATAGCATTCTGGGATGGGAAAAAAACGTGCTCTGGTTTATTGGCATTTCTTTAAACCAATCACAATCGTCTTGGGCGGTGCTAAGCTCTGCACAGAGCCGCTGCAAAATATTCGTGCGAGAGAAAACTCAGATTGGACAGATAGTCCAGCCAGCTAAAATGATGTTAGAAATGATTTTATTTTAACTTTAAGAAATTTGCTGTATTTTAGCAGAATACTGAAAGCAACAGAGGCAGAACTGAGTACACTTTAATATCTGTTTATTTATTGCAAATAATATCGGGATATTCAACAACGTTATCGCATATTTTCGTTGTATCTACATACTTTGCTGTGAGCAGTTTAGCAAACCTTTTTGAGTGATTTGGGTGACTTTTTTTTTTTTTCTTCTTTCATTTGCACTGCCACCCATTCTCTTAGCTCCCTTGTTTTTAGATTATTCGAGTGCTTAGCTACACCACTGTTTAGAACATCAGTAACGTTAAATTCAGTTTCACCCCTAGTCCTAATATCACCAACCAATGCTTTCTTGCAGTCTACCCAAGATACTGAAAAAAGACTCTTTAGTCAAGATAAAAGAAAAGGTGGCGGTGTTCCTGCAGTTTCAATTGGCCTGTTTTGGACCACTCTCTAATATTGAACAACCCCCTTTTTTTACTACAGATCCTGTTTGTTGCTGGACTTGCCTTTGTCATCGGGCTGGAAAGGACCTTCCGCTTCTTCTTCCAGAAGCACAAGATGAAGGCCACCAGCTTCTTCCTGGGAGGTGTGTTTGTGGTGCTGATTGGCTGGCCCATTGTCGGAGTCGTGCTGGAGTTCTACGGCTTTTTCCTCCTGTTTAGGTAAGAGGAAACCAAGGCACAAACTGAGAAACGGACACAGCAGACTGACTGTGCTCACTGCACCTGCACAGTGGGGTATGGAACTGGGGGTATGAACCTCCCACTCAAGCTGTGTGTACCATGGACGTTGCACAGGATTGTCTTTACCCAACGGTGGATTTTGGAGTGACCCGTTCTGCCCTATTTGCCATGTTTTGATTGTGTTTAGAAGTTAAACTCAACATTGTAAGCTTAACGCTACTGAATTTCTGGGAATCATTCTAATATACACTAACAAATAATGGTCTTAAAAACTCTTAAATTTGACTTGGTGAAACCTGCAGAAACTCTGTGTTAGGACTCTGACTAACTTGTCTTTCTCTGTCTCCCCCCCCCTTGCTCTCTCTGTCACTCATCACACCCAGGGGTTTCTTCCCAGTTGTCGTGGGCTTTATCAGAAGAATACCAGTCCTGGGCTCCATCCTGAACCTGCCCTTCATCAGTGCAGTATGTATTACCCAGCACTGCAGCAGTCCTGCCTCTCTGCTTTGTTTACACACAGCATGGCTTTTTCTTGTTTATTAATCACCCAGGTTAAACACCAGCAACTATAACGGATTATCCAAAGGGCCCCCGATCCAGTGACCGCTCAGCTCCTGCACATTACAGCTAGTTTAATAAAACGATTTTTTTCTGGATTAGTGTCTGAATGAAGCTCTTACTACATTTACAAAGGACTCAAAATCAGAGTATTTAAATAACAAAAGTAGTCTGGAAATGAAGAGGTCAGGGTCATCTGGGTGTTATGTCTTTAAGATGTATGAAGTCTCCAATGGAGACTGTCACTGTTGTAGCACATAGTGAGTTTTGTGGCTAATAGACATCATGCTCCATGCTGTTGTGTGTGTGAAGCTTTGTTTTGAGGTGAATGTCTCTCTGTCTTTGTTTTTTTGATATTAAAGCCTTCGTAAGGCTCTGAGGACAATCAGCAGTCGTGGTCAGTCACTGCCGATTTTCCCTTGCATGCTAACCTATTTAATTCGCTTTACAATATTCATAAAACAAGTATCTCATGATGGAAGAGAAAGCATATGCTTTTGTTTAGCGAGCTGGTAACCCTTTAAATATTTTCTTATCTTAATTTACTCATTAGGCTTTAAAGGCACACACCGCAGGTAAAACAAGATTCAAAGGCAACTTTGAACTCCAAGTAATTCATTTAATGGTACTTTCAACAAGATAGCAGATTTTCTTGGCCCACTCTGATCTCAAATTGTTTTGCCGATTCCAATTTTCTTTTTTTCCCCCTAAGAGCTGTAACTGACAGGATACACAAATGTCTTTCTTTAATAGAAAATTCACTTATATGTTCATAATAAAACATTGACTATTTTCTACAACTCTGCACCAGGGTACAGGACCTTCTCTCACTTAAATACATCTCAAAATAAAAACGTGCTCCAGGTTAGTGGACAGAGCTTTTTTTTGTACAAATAAAATCCAACTGGAAATTAATTGCAGTATATCCCACTTTCAAAAATAATAAACAGATAATGAAAATATGAACTTTACATTGGCCAACATACACCTATCTAAAACTATGTATTTATCATTTATTTAAACAAACTATTTATGAATCAGTATCCAGGGCATGCTGGGAAACGCCTGGCTCTCTCAGCTGATCTATCAGCTGATTGGTTCAGAATCGACTCAACGACATTTCATTTTAACATTTAATTTGTTTTGATATTTGACTGCTTGAAGGCTAATTCTGTTAACAGAACACATGTTCAGATTACAAATCCTCTTCAGTCTGTTGTATATTAACATCAGCAACAGATCGCATGTAGAGCATTTTGACAGCTACTCTGTAATAATAAAAACAGCTAGAGACTGAGTACAAGCTGGTATATGGATCTGATAACATTTTATTAAATCAGACATAATAGGATGTGAGTGTTTCTGTGACTTTCTGTTCAGACTGAATCCCCAAAAAGAGACCAAAAATGAACCAAAATGACAGGAAGTAATTGTGTTTGTCCTGTTCACCTGAGGTGTGTTCCCTTTAGTCACGCATGCTTTCCATTTAAAAATGCTTTAGGATAGCGGGCAAATATTGTCCTCCAGGCATCGGTTTAATCCACTCTAACACTTTGCATCTCATTGGAAGCTCACAGCTCTGTGTGTCAGATCATGCTTTAGAAGAGAAGCTGAAAAGCAACCAGATTACACTTAACACGTTGTCTTTTTTTTTTTCCTTCCAGTATGTGGACAAAGTGGGCGAGAGCAACACCATGGTATAACGTTGACTTTTTGTACCCAGAGAAGGCTGTTTGAGGACAGCAGGTTTTTTAAAGCAACGCGATCTCCCATCGGGCTGATTTAAAACAGCTAAGGTTATACATTCAGATTCCTCCCCCCTCCAGCAGGCAAAGACTGCTTTCTGTCGGTCTGCAATTTCATTGGTCAGTGCTACCAATCAAAGGTTCATCAGAGAGAGCGTCGCACCACCAGTCTGTTACTAAAGGGTGGAGTTTCTAAGGTCACTACAATAAATATTCCAAATGCTATTGATCCTTCACCGTTGAGTGCATCTGGCATGAAAATGGATGGAGGGTGGAAGACCCCCTCAAAGCACCTTCGACTCCGTCTGCGTGACTTTCTTACTCTGTGGAACAAAAAGACAAAACCACTGACCCTCCACAAGGATGAGAAGGGGATCGACAGCTTGCCATGTTGCCACATTTCTGTGCCTGTGCTTTGACTTAATTTGGACAAAAGCTTTTAAGTCCAGCATTTTGTCTCTTTGCAGATATTCTGTGACACTTTGTTAATTTTTGTCCCGCAGCTGTTCAAATACCAAGTGTGGCGAGTGTAATATTTTCCCTTTGTTACATGTCATTTCTGTTTTACGGTTGGCTAATGAGTACTTCTGTATAAATTATTTTTTAAACAATCTGTGCTTTACTTCATGTATGGTGAGGTGCTATGGTAACATACTAGTATTTGTTACTATTGTTATTACTAATACTATTAAAGTCTGGTCACACCAGAAAATGGCAACACATGAATTCATGATGACACGTGGATGGTGAAGTTAATCCAGGTGGTGCTAGAAGCTTGGTGATATAGTGACTACTCATAAGGCTAGGTAGCAGGGTACACAATTAGCACCATCCACCAGCCAAAACATGGTAAAATATGCATGTGGCTGGTAGCTTTGCTTCACTCACCAGCCAAAAAAACAATGGTAATCTAATGAGTAGCTGGTAAAATTTGAACATTCACTAGCCATTTGGCTGGTGGACAAAAAAGGGGACTACAGATGAAAAATAGCCTTTTGGCTAATTCTGGCTTTTTTTTTAACCCATGGGAAATCATGTGTGTTATTAATTTGCGCTGTCCCCTTCCATAAATAAACTAAACTCAAACTCAAAAAATAATGTTGCACCCTGCTAGCTAGCAAGCTACTGTAGCTGGTGAGCTAACGGCTAACATACTAGCCAGCAGGGAACCAGCTAGCGCAAGTCGGTAATGATAATGCTCTCCAAGCTAGCTGGTTTGCCAACTGGCAGTAGCAAGCAAGGTAGCTCAGTCATTAACCAGTAAAAATACTGAAGGTTCAGGTTATTCAAGAAACATATTTGTAATCATGTCTCATAACTGTCTACACACCATGTCTCCTTGTAGAGCAGTTTACACCCAACCAGAGCTGGGTTACATGCAAGTGGATTTCTCTCCAGCTTTTATCTTTTTTAAATGCTGGTGTTGCCAGGCATTTTTAACTGTTTTCCTAAACCGCATCATCAGGTTTTGGACTTCCTGTCTTCCAAGAAGCAGCCATTGGTTTCACTTAATTGTACTACACTACTAGCAGACCCTTGAAACATGCTGCTTAAATCTAGTCTTTCACTGGAAACATGGTCATATTGGCAAAGTTAGCTTATTTCATGGTAAGTAGCAACCCTTCTAGTGCAAGGACAAGAAATGGGTGTCTTATAAAATGTAATAAAGTGCCTGTGATGAAGTACTCCCTACGGCACTGGTTCCCACCGGGGGGTCCCGACTAGCGATAGTCAAAGCTTCAGAGGCCTTTTTGATTAGTTTGATTGGGTGTAAGACAACTTTTTTTTAGTTGGCCTAAATCTCAGCATTTCATTAATTTCTGTGAAGAAAACTAAATGAAATTGTTATTTAAAAAAAGTTATGATTGTTATAAGAGATGTAAACAGGATAAGGGCACAGTGAAGATCTGAACACAAGCTACCAGCTTTCCCTCTCTGCTTAACGGCCTTGTCCTGCATCAGAAAAGTATAAACAACCAAAGAGCTAATAGAACAACGGCCAAGCATCACTGGGATGACAACACTGAGTTTGTCAATAAAGAAGCCTATTAAGTATGTATGATTAAAAAACAATTACAAAAAAACACAAAGAATTGTATAAAACATTCATAAAAATAAGAGGAAAACTCATCCTGCAATATTCACAGGAAATAATCTGAGCAAAATTCATCTAAATTGCTTGTTTTACACAAACCTGCAGATATTCCTTCACTATCTGGGGTAATTGTACAGTTTATCAGTTGCTCTGTATTGTTATGCATTAAAAATATATGAAATATCTATAACATATGTCACTGGTTCCAGGGTCGTCAGTTTACTCAATGATGCTCTTGGTTGTCCTTAAATGGAGAAAATTGGCAGAACAGGCAGTGACAGTACTCAGAGCCAATGAAAATCCTAATTGTCAGATTGACAGCACTCTTAGGGGGGGGGGCAAATCAGATTTAATGGGGGGCCGGTGCCACCCCATGCCCCCCTATCTAGCCCCACCCCTGATCTGGAAGGCACAGTGAATCCTTAAGCTTAACTGTACTATAGTGGCTACATTACCTAGGTAAGCTTACATTCAATGTGTAAATATTTTTTTCACAAATAGGTCAATGTATCTTTGCTATTGATATGTTGGATTCATATTAATGTACACTCATCTAAAGGATTATTAGGAACACCCTACTCGTGTTTGACCCCCTTTCGCCTTCAGAACTGCCTTAATTCTTTGTGGCATTGATTCAACAACATGCTGGAAGCATTCTTTAGAAATGTTGGCCCATATTGATAGGATAGCATCTTGCAGTTGATGGAGATTTGTGGGATGCACATCCAGGGCACAAAGCTCCCGTTCCACCACATCCCAAAGATGTTCTATTGGGTTGAGATCTGGTGACTGTGGAGGCCATTTTAGTACAGTGAGCTCATTGTCATGTTCAAGAAACCAATTTAAAATGATTCAAGCTTTGTGACATGGTGCATTATCCTGCTGGAAGTAGCCATCAGAGGATGGGTATATGGTGGTCATAAAGGGATGGACATGGTCAGAAACAATGCTCAGGTAGGCTGTGGCATTTAAACGATGCCCAATTGGTACTAAGGGACCGTTCAGTATTTATGGAATGGACCACCGGAGGAAAATAGGGGAGGGTCATGTATTTTTATATTTTGCTGAGGGGAGGGTCATCCAACATTTTTTAGTCTGGGCGGAGGGGTCACCCAACTTTTTTATTCATGAAAAGAGCAAAATTTTAAAGTGGCTTGTTTGGTGCATATTTATCCATGTAGCTCTCAGTCTCGGCCCCCTAGCAGATGGTCTGACCGCATACGCGGAGTTTGCTGGGGGGGCAGGAGGAGCACTGCCCCCCTGGTGGCTCAAACAGGTAATTGCATTGTTTAAAAAATTTGTGGAATAATTACATCTGGCATGACCAGATATTAAATAAATATCTTAAATAACACAAAACAACTAAATGGTGGTAGGTAATACATTTCATTTCATATACTGCTTTAGTAAAAAAAATATTACCTGGCTGACGATGGGAGCAGCAGGACGCAAAAAAAGAAAGTTACTGTTGCACTAGTCTGGACATCTCGCCGTGCCAACCTTGCAATAAAGGTTTCCTAAATGCCCTGTATATAAATGTGATGTCAGCTTACTAATTGATTGCGAGTTTTGTGTAGATTTGGACTTTTATACGTTTATTCCACTTTGTTTAAACGGCGAAGTGGAGAGGCCTCGTATGTGACGCTCATATCGGCCTTGCTGGATACACCGTGTCATTTACCTTTTTGTGGATCTCCTGATCTCTGTGGATTACTTTTTTTCCGTGTCATTGGATTACGACAAAATGCGGATCTTTCTTCTCAACGTGTCTTAACGTTTTATGGTGTGACTGCGCTTGGTTTCTGCGTTTGGAGAGGCATCTCAACAGACTGGAGGTCCAACACTGATTGTTCACCGTTACATTTTAGTTGAATTTAAGCATCTGTTTATTGAGTTCCAAAACAGCCGTGCTGTGATTGGATTTCATAAGGGCAAATTGTTAAATTGTTACAATGTAACTTAAAAACTTTAAAAGTAAACATATGTGTTTTGTAATATAATGTTCAGCTTCGGCAGCTTTACCTATGTTCTAAAATATACAATGACGATAGTGACAAGTCCATAGCAACCAGTGTTGAATTGGTTATATCCCAGCGTCCTTTGCTGAATGGTCTCAATGTTTTATTGTTTTATTTCATGTGAATACTAGTTTACTAGAGGAGTAACTTAGTATTTGAAGTAATGCAGTAATGCATGAAGTGTGCATTTAGTTTCCATGCTTATTGTGTTTCCACAACAATATTAGTGAGTAAATCTACTGAAATGGCCACCACACCATAACAGAGGAGAGTGATGTGTAAGATGAGAATGCAGAGGTTAACTCCTGTACATCATGGCTGTAAAAATCAAATGGTATCTGTATTTCTTTGCTAAGTGTAAACTTGTACGCAAGGGGAGGGCCATACCTCTTTTTCATATTGTTTTGGAGGGTCATAGGAAAATTATTACTGACGAGGGGAGGGTCATGTCTTTTTAGATTAGAGGCCACAAAACTCCTCCGGTGGCCCCTTAATTAAATAACAAACAGTCCCTAAGGGGCCTAAAATGTGCCAAGAAAACATCCCACACACCATTACACCACCACCACCACCAGCCTGCACAGTGGTAAGGCAAGACAAATCCATGTTCTCATTCTGTTTACGGCAAATTCTGACAGAAACAGAAAATTGAGACCAGGCAACACTTTTACAGTCTTCAACTGTATGGCACCTTTGTAAATAGCTATGGTAGTTAGCTTTTTATCTGCCATCCATCTTGCTTCTGGTCATTTATTCCTGTCTTGTCATTGACTCTTTATTGATTAATGTTATTGTAAATCCAATTTTTCAATATCCACATACCCAATATATATATATATATATATATTTGCATATAGTTCCACCACAAGGGGTGCTGATTTATGAATCAGCATTTATCCTTCCCTTAATTCTGACCAGTCTCCCTGTCCCCGGTGCTGAGACACACCATCACAGCATAATGTTGCCACCACCAGGCTTATGGTATTAGCTAGGTGAAGAGCAGTGTTTGTCAGACATAGTGCTTTGAGTTCTTCCCAAAGAGTGCAATCTTTGTGTCATTATGCCAGAGAATCTTTTTACTAATGCTGTCAGACTTCTTTATATGCTGTTAGCCAGTACAGTACAGACAGGCTGTCATATGCCTTTTACTCAAGAGTGACTTCTGTCTTCCCACTCTACCATAAAGGCCCGATTAATGGAGTGCTGCAGAGATGGTCATTCTTTCGGCAGGTTCTCCCATCTCTGCAGATGCAACCCATTTTCTCTCCCAACTCGTAAAATACTGACTTGTGGCTCTCAGTGTCAGATACTGATGCAGAAATCCCACTAGCGTATGTTTGGAATGCACCAGGCATAGCAACAGTTCTGACTATCTATTAAGGCGACAACGCTAGCTGGTAGTATGAAAGACAGAAAGGGAGCAGGTTGGAGTGGTGGAGGCAGGTTGGGGTGGTGGATGGATCAAACAACACAGGACTTTCACCCAAGAGACATGTCCAGTTCTTGTCCCGTGTGTCACTGAAACGAACATTTTGTAACCCCACCCAAACCTCAAGAGACCCAACCAAGCGCATCTAAATATGACGCCGAAGGGGTTGACGCTAAAGGAGATTTTTGCGTCAGTAACAAATGCCAAAGGCACGTGACCAAGCATTGCTTTTTGAGTGACCGCTGGGTTGTTGGTCACCTGCCTGACCAAGGCTATTCTTCCCCAGTTACTCAGTTTGGCCAAACAGCCAAATCTAGGAAGAGTCCTGGTGGTTCCAAACTTTATCCATTTCACAATTATTGAGGCCAGCTTTAAGAACGTTTTTATGCCCTTGCTCTGATCTATGCCTTGCCACAATTTTATCGTGGAAGTCTATAGAGAGTTATTTGGACTTCACAGGCAGACTCCAGTTCTCCAGTTCTACATCTTCATTAAAGCAACAGGATGCACCTGACCACAATTTGGATTGCCGTAGCAAATGGTTATGTAAATCAAAGATTTCAGTTTTGGATGTTTGATAGATTTACGGAATCCCCCAATATATTTCACAGATTTTAACAAAACCAACCAAAATGAAATGAAAAATCCACAGCGCTCTCCACCATCTGGAAACTCAGGGCACCCCAGTCCCACCTTCTGCTCCTCCTGTACAGGAGCATCATAGAACCAATCCTCCTCTACTGTTCCGCATACTTTACCATGGCCATTGTCACTAACAGGAACAAACTCAAAATCACACACAACGCCTCTAAAACCATTGGTTTCCTTACTCCCAACATCCCAGCCCTCATTGACACTGCCATCACACAATGCACTCACCATAGCACACGACCCCAGCCACCCTTTGAACTCATGCTTCATTTTACTCCCATCAGGAGATCTCTGATCTGTAAAAAAGCATGCTACAGCAAGAGCTTTGTGCCCTCTGCCATCACTGCCCTCAACAAACTGAAGCAATAATACTCAATGGACTCATGTTCTTGTGAGTACATTGTGTACATTGTGTTACTTGTGGCTATGCTTTTTTGTCTATCTATCTATCTCTCTATACATAATGCATTCTCTGGAAACAAAGCTACCCAACCACTTCTATATTTTTTGGTAAAGAAATGCAGCTTTTGTATGACAGTTTAATAAACTAATGAACTGTATCTGTCTTGGACTCATGACCTCAGTATTTCTTAAAGTCCTGGGGCTGCCCTGACAGTTAATGGTATCACTGTAGACTCTCTCACATCATTGTATTGACAGGAAAATGCAGTGCTACCAGTCTCTTTCACTCATGCAGGCTTTGGGTAATTACATTCATAATTGGAAGTGTGGCATTTTGATTCATAAAACCCAGCTCTCATCTCTCCGAGTTCTGCTCCAGTGAGCAAGGTGCAAACACATCAATATTCCCACAGAGGGGGAAATATAACTCCTACTCATATCGACGGTGACAGCAAGAGCTAATACACAATTAGTCAATAACGGCCTGAAGATCCAACATGTGTAATTTTGAAAAACTACATCAGGAAGCTGAAAGTGCTTATGGCAGCTGTTTTAATTCATAAGTATTTACAGTACACTACAGCTCTCATTGAATGGAGCTGAATCGATCGATGGCTCCGTTCATTCACTCTTCTCACCGCCCCCGTTCAAACAATGCATTGGCGTGACCTATTGCTGCTGGCATCATGAAGGAGAGCAGAGCACAGAGGGTTCCCCGCCCCAGAGGATATAAATACAGGGAGAGGGCAAGTATCCTGAACCTTTTACTTTCTCATCCTCTCTGCTGGACACCGGGCTCACAGGATCTCCGACACCATGAAAGTAAGTACTATTAGTTTAATTTGATGGGGGCTGCAATAAAGGAAATACGATTTTAAGAAATCACTATGTTAATTGCATTCTAGAAATTCTAAATGGGAGCCCAAGATTCTTTTGGCAAATAATGCATCATCTGAATGCTGATGAAAAAAAACATAATAAACTATTTTGCCCTTTAGTTTCAAAGTTCCTCCATGAATTAATTGCTTGGTTAAATTCTTCGGAATGTCTCCCTACGCGTTAATTATGGTTCATGTTTGAACTTTGCAAAGTTTTATCAAAAATAAAATGCATTGGAACATTGAAATGTATTGTTTAATTTCTTCCATTTCAGTTTGTTGAAACAAATGTATTTAATACAATAATCTGAAGGGACCACAAACAGCACTTTTTATATGAACAAATTATTTGAAGTAGCGTTAAGTAATGTTTAGTTTTGTGTTATATATTTCTTTGCTTGTTAACTTAAAATACTTATTTTAGACAAAATGACGTTAACTAATGATTTTGAGTAATGACTACTAATGTAAACCTGATTTGTCCACTGCATCAACTTAAGGTTCTGTGTTAATATAACTAAACCTGTTAAGTTTCACCTTGTGTAAAAACTCAAATGGTTTAATAACGGGTATCCACGCAATTTTGTAGTAAAGTCAACTAATTTGGGATAACAGTGCAGATTGAGTCTTTCTCTATGTTGCTGTTCCAAATTATGATTTTAAAAGTTTGTTCCGATATGACTTTATCTTCCACAGGGTTTGAGGACAATCACATTAACTTATGTAGGCCTACTCACCCTTTTACTGCTGGCCTCATTTATCTCGCAGTCGTGGAGCGCACCGAAGGTAAAGCTGCTCTATTTCTCTTTATTCAAATATAGACTGTGAGGTTTTCACTCAATATTTGAAGGAGAGGCATTACATGTATGCAAATTTAACATTTGTTTCTTCATTGAAGGGCTCTTTCCAACGGAGAAACTGGACCCCGCAGGCTATGCTGTACCTCAAGGGCACTCGTATGTGTTTACCGTATCTCATGATCCCATGTCTGTATGGAGACCCAAAGTATTCAATATTAGATAAATAAATACGACAATATGAAATAAATAATCATATGAACAAAAAGACCAACAGACACACTGTAATACAATCATGGCATTTTATTTAAAAAATATTATATATATATATTTCTTCTTCTAAAGTCTGTTTTATTTCATAATGCCAGTCTTTGTCCATCAATCAAGAGAAACAAGGCAGAGTTATGTTTACGTGAATTTGTAAAGTAAGTAATAAAAGTAATAAAACAACTCTTTTATTGTGCAAAGAATGAACTGATTTTGAAAAACGTACACAAACCCCACATAAACTCCACATAACCACTGAGCCACCGTGTCGCCACAATGTAAATGTGTTTTTATTTAAGAACACTCTGGGTCCCATATTGCTCGAGCTATACAAAGATAAAGTTCTTTAGTATGTGTTTGAACATTACATTCCAAAGTGTGGGATGCTTCTTTTTTTCTTTTTTTTTTCCAGAGGGACGAAGATTCATCTCAGAGGACCGAAAAGAAGGCGATGTCTATGACACATTACACTTAGGTAAAACTAATGTTACTAAGCAAAATTGTTTGTGTATTTTTGGAAATACTCTGTCAACCTTCTTTATTGGATGGGGATACTTAATTAGAGGGTTTGCCCAAGAGCATCCCAAAAAAGTCTTTGAACTGAAATCACCTATGGCCCATTATTAAGCAGGATGGATAATCAGACTGTAAAATAATCAGAGTTTGGTGTTTATTCCCTGTCAGAGACCCGCAGTCAGAACACAGAGAAGCTGAGCGTGGACCAGGCGGCCACCGTCCTGCTCAACTTCCTGCAGCAGGCCAGAGAGGCAGGTGAGAGCAGCATCAGTACCAGCTGCCACACAGCAGCTACATCCAGACTTAAGGGCTGCGGTTTGGTTTCAGTAGTGAGGGAAGACAATTAAGTCTGTATATTTATATCAATCTAGCATATAGCACATTATCATCACAATGATTATCATAATAATTATAGAAAACATTTTTTGAAAAGAAAACAAATGAAAAATCTATGTAAATTATTAAAGGGTAACTTTGTTTTTTTTCAACCTGGACCAACTAATCTGCATGTTCATGCTCACAATGTTTGTAGTTTGAATGGTTTTATACAGAAAAGCATCTGACCGTCTCTCTGGTCAGCCATTAAGACAGACTTTTAACAGGGGAAAGAAGCACAGGATCCCCACACACAGACATCAAATTTAAGGATCTTTCCAATATTTCAAGATTCATTTCATTTCATGCTTTTATTGATTAAAATTTAAGGAAACTGGGGTAAAAACATAACGAGGGTTATGAAGGTCTAATTTCAAATCACATAGAGACAAAATAGTTTCAAAAAAATCTATTTAATCCACATTTTAAGGACTTTCAAGGAATTCAAATGAAATATTCTGTGTCTTTTGCTCTGTCATTGACAACACTTATATTTTATTTACTATTATTATATTGGATATTCTAATTCCATAATTTAATGTTAATGTTTTTCTTTCTCATAGCCGATGAAAACCCAGATGAGGTGTATTTCCAGGAGCTGCCAGTGTGGAAGAGAGAATACTTCTGATCGTCTTTCATACATTTCTAAAGCTCATAGATAACACATCTTTGTTTTTGATTCTAAGCTTATGTAAGGGAGAAGAACAGCTGTTTTGTAAATATGAATTCTCTGACTATGTTTGAAATGTGGTGTTTTAATAAAAAGAGTTTGAAATCATAGCACTATTGGTCTGAAATTGTCTGAGTTTTTGAAACTTCCTTTTCAAAAATATGAAGGGTATCTTTCTCCCATTACTATCACAAAGTGTCAGATAAAAGTACATGCATATCAAGTATATAAATGAATCAAGGATGTAACCAAAGTGAGTTTCTGCTTTTCATCATCTATTTGTCACTTTTTAGGTCAAATTTATGTAAAGGAAAGATGCATTACATGCAGGAGTGGAGCCAGATGTTATAGAAATACAAATTATTTGATTGGAACAATATATCCAAATATTAACATTACTTCAACTGTAAGTTGTGAATGTGTGAAAACTACATGTAGTCAGTTAGTAGTAAATATAGCTAAAAGTAATGAATAAATGGTAGAAATAAATAGCTAAAAGTACTGACTAAACAGCTCGAATGATTAGCTAAAGTAATGGAGAAATGGTTAAAAAAGCTAAAAAAAATCTCCAAGTAGTAGTATCCTAGAAGGCTTGAAGTAGTAGGATTGCTGACCAAACCAACCTTAATATTGACAGTTCAATTGCATGAAAAAAATTAACAATATCCACTTTTATATAATGAATAGTGTTATACATTTAGAACATACATTCTGAATTGATGAAGGGGTACACTGTGTGTGTGGGGGTAGTCAGACATAAAAGGTTGGGAACCACTGCCATACACTATGGTGAAAAGTATACGGACACCTCTGTCCACACCCGACATCAGTGTTGGACCTCATTTGTTTATCAACCATGTAGTTTAACAGGAAAATTATTACATATAAACATACTTAAAAAATACTTTTTGACATGTATTTGACCAAGAGATAACTGAACAATAATCATTATGTATCATGAGCACACAGGGTTGAAACTTGAAAAATTGTAATTTCACTGTTAAAGTAACATTATTTTTTGCGATTTAGCGCCTCTACAGAGTGCAATTTATACAGCCGTATATTTACGACAGTCGTACACATGCATTTCTTATGATTACTCATGATCAAAAACTAACGAGCACAGCCACCTGATCTAACTAGCTGACAGCAGCTACAGTTAGGGACCGTTCGGTATTTATGGAATGGACCACCGGAGGAAAATAGGGGAGGGTCATGTCTTTTTATTCTTTGTTGAGGGGAGGGTCACCCAACATTTTTTATTCATGAAAAGAGCAAAATTTCAAAGTGGCTTGTTTGGTGCATATTTATCCATGTAGCTCTCAGTCTCGGCCCCCTAGCAGATGGGTCTGACAGCATACGCAGAGTTTGCTGGGGGGGGCAGGAGGAGCACTGCCTGGCTGAAACGGGTAATTGCATTGTTGCAATTGCAAATGAGGCGAATAATTACGTTTAGCATGACCAGATATTTTATAAATATTTTAAATAACACAAAACAACTAAATGGTGATAGGTAATACATCTGATTTCATATACTGCTTTAGTAAAAAAAATATTACCTGGCTGACGATGGGAGCAGCAGGACGCAAAAAAAGAAACTTACTGTTGCACTAGTCTGGACATCTTGCCGTGCCAACTTTGCAATAAAGGTTTCCTAAATGCCCTGTATATAAATGTGATGTTAGCTTACTAATTGATTGCGGGTTTTGTGTAAATTTGGACTTGTATATGTTTATTCCACTTTGTTTAAACGGCGAAGTGGAGAGGCCTCGTTCACCTGTTTGGAGCTGGCTGGCAGGGGCGTAGCAAGCTTTTCAAAAGTGAGGGGGATGGATGTGATTTGTTTATTAACAATAAAAACAATGGATTGTACTGTTTGTTAACATGGGCAAACGGAGCATAATCTAATTACGTATGTGCTAATTTGCATAAATAGCACAACAGATCAAAACATTGGGTATAGCCAGGTGAAAATGTCTTGTTGACATAACAGGAAAAGACTTAATATTAAGGTCTGAATGGAACCCATTTAGGCTACCCATGAGCATGAATACATAGAGGCAGGAAGAAGTGCTTTAAACCAGCCTTTATTAATTAGCCTATTATTGCAGAGATGGGGTTTGGGGCTGGGTCCGTGGGGTTTCTGGGGGTTCACTTTTTATTTTACCTACCTTTTGTTTTCTGCATTCTCCTTACCCTTGTTCTTCCCTCAGACTCATCCCCCAGAAACAGTCCCACTGACCCAGCCCCAAACCCCATCTCTGCAATAATAATATAATACTATACTATATAATAATAATACTGGTTTAATACACTCAATAATCAATACTGGTTTAAAGCACTTCTTCCTGCCTCTATGTATTAATGCTCATGGGTAGCCTAAATGGGTTCCATTCAGACCTTTACATTAAGTCTTTTACTGTTATATGTCAACAAGACATTTTCACCTGGCTATACCCAATGTTTAGATCTGTTGTGCTATTTATGCAAATTAGCACATACGTAATTTTATTATGATCCGTTTATTTTTTTTATTTATTATGAATGCTATAACGTAGCTAATGTTACGGAACGTTATAATTCTTACATGGGAAACTACTCGTACATAGTAGCTTTCATTTAACGTTGTTAGTGAAGTTAAAAACTTACTTTTTATATGCCGTTACTGTTAGCAGAGATTTAAAAAATGGTGTGTTTATCAGTTGTAACTACAGGATGGGAGGTAACTGCACCTTTTTAACTTCACTAACAACGTTAAATGAAAGCTAATATGTACGAGTAGTTTCCCATGTAAGAATTATAATATTCCGTAACATTAGCTACGTTATAGCATTCATAATAAATAAAAAAAATAAACGGATCATAATAAAATTACGTATGTGCTAATTTGCATAAATAGCAGATAGATCTCTGCATAACAGATCTAAACATTGGGTATGTACATATATGAGACAAATACATTTGCGAGATGGATATTATTTTCAGGAGTTATTACGCTGCGTTGAAGTGAGCTGTCCTGTTTCTGTTCCCGTGGTCAGAACCAGAACCAGAGACGGTACGGACAGCATGTATGTCCCAACAGGTGACGGTACGTCAGCGGCTGACAGATATAAACATGTCGGGAATTAATGTTGAGGCTTGCTACACGTAAATATCATTGCATTTTTATCAGCCGTGGAGAGTAACTATGCCTGTAGTGGAATGGCTTCGAATGACGACCAAAAACGCTTGTCTTTTACTGTGACCATTTACTGTTCAATATGTTGCAGTTTTACAAACAAGAAAGTGAACAACTTGAGCCTGACGGACATGTTGCTTCTCAGTAAGCTAGCAAGAGTAGGCTACACAACAGACAACTTCCGTGTAGCCTACTTCAAAATAAAAGCACTTTAAATAAGGTTGTGTAGGCTACCTTTTCATAAATCAGCTGTAAATCAAGTACTGTAAATAATGTTAATAGTGAGTTTTAATCACACTATAATTGAACATTTCCTTTAGAGTGTTTTAACCTAAACAACATGAATTTCTTATTGAAGTGCTATAAACAAACATTTTACAACAATGCCATACTTTTGAGTATTTTTATTTTCTCCTACTTGCCTATTATATGTTTTACTTATCTATTTTGTATAGCTTTAGTTACTTTGCATATTTATATTAATTACACAAAATATGAATAATCTATGATGTATTAAAGTGGATAAAGACGAGACTTTATTGATCCGGTAGTGAAATTCACAAGCTAGCTGCCAAATCAAACTTCCCCTGTTATTTTGGTGAAAGTAACTCAAAAGTAATGCAAAAGTAGTGTAACGCATTACAATTCAGAGACAGTAATATTGTAATATAACTAATTACTCTCAAATGACAGTAACTAGTAATCTATAATGTATTACATTTTGGAAGTAACTTGCCCAACACTGTTGAAAACCATAGTGGGCCAAGAATGGAGCCTTGGGGAACACCACAATTAAACTGAGCTTCAGAACAGGAGTCTGGATTTTGTGATGGACCTGGATCAGGGTATATTCCAAAACAGCACTATCAAGACCATCCATTTTCACAACATGTTCAGGCCTTTTATTTTTCTTAAATCCACAAACTTTCAAGAAACTTTTTTTTTTGTTTATTCTCTATAGATTCATCAGAAATGCTGGGTGACTGACTGTAAACCTGTGTATAATCTGCAGCTACTCATGGTAAATCTCAGTTTCCCGACTCCTCAGGTTGCTTATTCTTGCCCTCTGGCACAATGCCCAGCACAAAGGGAGCCTTGATGTTAAGTCGGTCCCTCTCAGCCTCCTCATCTTCATCGTAGGGCTCATCATCATCATCGTCCTCCACATCACTGTGGTGGGGAGTGGAGTGGATGGAGGCAGAGGGAGAGGGGGGCACCGAGTATGGCCGGGGGTAACGGAAACCCTCTGTCTGTGGATACAAAATGACTTACTTAATTACTTGCTAAACGTTTTATTAAGTATAACGTAAGATTTTCTGTCTTCTAAGCAGCTTTCGGTTTATGTCTAAACCACCTGGCAGAGACCTCAAACTTGCTGCAAATAGATTATCAGTTGCTTCGTGGATTGTAAATAGCTCAACAGTGACAGTGCACACTTTTTGAACTGCTCTGGTTCCGGAAGTGATTTTCTCTTTTCAGAAAATGCTTAAATAAAGAGTTTTAAGCTTGGACTTGTGGCTTCTACTGGGGCATAACCATCATATTAAAATATTGTAGCTCGTGGTAAGTCTACCTTGGATGGTTTAGACATCATGGCTAATGATCAAAATCCTTATGGAGAAAACGAATGGGATTTTCACTTCTGGAACCACACTGTTGAGCTCTGTTGTCCTCAGTTGGTGCATCCATGTGCTGAAGTTGAAACTTCAGAGATCTCAGACTATTTCAGTCTTCTCTTCTCATTTTCCCATCACTTTCATTCATCCCTTCTTTTCCCCTCTATCTTCCTTTCTCTCCCTTTTTCTAGCCCTCTGTCCTCTTCTTTTTTCCCTTCTTGCGTTTCATTCTATTTCTTACCTGCCCTTTCTTGCCTTTTGCTTTTTCCTTCTTTCCTTTCCTCCTTCCTTCCATATTTTTCCTTCTGTCGCTCCTTTCTTTCAATTTTTTCTTCACCTCCTTACTGCCGTCCTCCACTCCTTATTCCATTTTTCCTTTCTTTCTCCTTCATTTCATCCTCTTTCCAATCCTCCTTTTTCTCTTTGTTTCTCCCCTCTTCCCTTTTCTCTCGTTCCTCCCCTCCTGCCTTCCTTTCCTGCCCTCTTTCCTTCCTATTTCCCATCTTCCTTCCTTTCCTTCCTTTCTTATCCCTTTTTCTTTTTTTCCTTGCTTCTTTCCCCCCTTTGTTTTCAACTAGATAATTATAACTCTTGTATTGTACCGTTCATGTTAATGTCAAACTAAAATGTAATTTAATTGTGACTTTAAAATTAAAGTTTGTATCAAACCTGAAAATTGTGTATCAGATATCAGTCATAGTAATTGAATCAAAGAAGGAAGAGCAAAAGGAGAGAGGGGGAGTCTTGTTTTATGTAACTCTACAGGGATCGGCATCAGCACACTCCATGATGTCCTGTCAATCATCCAAATGTTAGACTGTCAATTAAAGCCTGACAAATCCAAAACCATCCACTGTGTGCATCAGTCACTACATGAGAGGGATTCTCATGTACATGCATGTGCAGTTAGAGGAAGACATTGTTACGGGTTCTCAGAGAACCACCAAAAGATGCTTTTTAGTTTGTAGCACCATTGAAATATTGTGTTTAACAACCCAAAGTTGTGTCAAGTTGTTACTTTTTTCCAGTCAAAACTCTTACTATATAAAATGAATAAGTCTGGCAGGCACGTAGCACTTTCATGCTTGGAAATTAGTATAATGTGTCTCAAATTTAAAGCCCAAATCGGACACAGACTTTTAAAAGACCCCCCTCCTAGTTGTAGTCGTTTTGTGTCTCTTTGTGGACAATTGATTGAATTTTTAACAACTAACAACAATACTAACAAGCAAATTACCTGCCTTATCTGCCTGTGTCATCCCTGGGCACCCCTCTGGACCCGTGTCTGAGCACTCTTAAGCAGTCACAAGGACTGCAGGAAAGGGGCATTGGGCATTTTAAATGAAAGGGAATAGGGGACAAACCCCCACATCCAAGAATTTTTAAAATCTTTTCTTAATATACAGTTGATGTGGCATTTTCACAAATTTCCCATGATACAGCAGTTGAATTGTACACTGTACAGTTGCCATTTTTTGTTGCAGATGCAAAATGTCCAAACTATTACCATTATTAAACTAACTAATTTAGATGACTTTGGGGCCTTGGTGGAGGTAGTCATTCTCTAGTATGGTCACTTATTCACAAACTCCCTCATTTTCTTGCACAGTATTTCTCACCTTCAGAGGAGCCATGGGGTCGATCTTGAACTTGTCTGGGAAAGCTCGGTTAAGTGCGAGATGGCGGGCGTGTATGTAGAACTGCAAATCACAAGTCAGCAGAGATGTACATCAACAACTAAACAACATTTGATCGCGCTAAGTTTTTCTCCTTTGTTTAGAGATTTTTCAAAAGGTATTTTACAATTTTGTTACTAACTGCAACATGAAAAAGGAGACGGGTTAAAGGCAAAAGGGAATACACTAAAGAAGACTTCCTGTTTCTGTCCCAAATTTACTTCCAGTAGAGGATTCAACTACACTATGCTTGTTCTAGAACTTGTCTACCACTCAACTTACAGTAAGTTGTCTTGACCACAGCTTATTCTCACACTATACAGTAATGGTTTAAATGAAAATCCCTTTCTAAATGTATTCATGTTTTATTGATTATTATTATGATTCATATCATGTGAATTGTGTGTGCAGACATGAATAAAGTATTCTGCCTGCTAGACGTTGTACTCTCTCCTCTATCAAACATCTATTTGGTGCTGGTGCAGCAAAAACAGACCCGGCCCAGGTATTTCCAGTCCAGCAGGTCAGACAGCCTCTCAGTTCGGTTCCGCTGGATGATGCGCTGACGCAGAGACTGCTGGCAGAAACTGAACATGAACTGGGTCAGCTGCTTACAGGACTCTTCAGGTGAACGGAACCGCCGGTCCACGATGTAAACGCCTGAGAGAGACAAGAGGGGAAGTAGAGGAGAGAACAGAAAAACAGACAGAAACACAATGTGTGTGTGTGTGTGTGTGTGTGTGTGTGTGTGTGTGTGTGTGTGCGTGTGTGTGCGTGTGTGTGCGTGTGTGTGTGTCCACACCATAGGCTGCAGGGTCTGACACATGCTCCTCCATGAAGCAGCCGAAACCTGACAGGTTGGTGGTCACACTGGGAATGCCCATTACAGTACATTCACCTGGGGAAATACAACACAGCTCAGAAAAGGTACAGTATTTGTATGTGTTGTACAGTTTTGTGTCATGTTATTGGTATCATGTGATAAAATACTCCATATAGAAGCCCTTTTGAAGGTCCTCAGCTCTTTGAGCCACCAAGACATGACCACCTAATGGCATTAAATAGTGTGCCGATTTATCAAGAGAGCTGCTTAATTGTTAGAATACCAGCAGGGTGCATTGCATATACCAGTCCACTAGCTAGTGATGGGCCTGGTGGCACTGGCCTGCAGCCAAGGTTGATCAAAACACATTTTTTTTTACAAAAAATATTCAAATGCTTCTTGGTCTCATGTGGATGCTGTAGAGATTTGTGTAACAACTGCAGTGCCTTTATATTTCAGGAACATGAAGCACCTGTGTGTTTTGATACATGTGCACTTGCATATTATAGGTTACGATGTGAGGTTACCAGGTGTGTATCCCCATGGTTCATAGTAGGAGGGGAATACTCCAAGGTTACAGCCACGGACAAAGTCCTCATAGTCCATCGGCAGCAGAGGACTGGTGGAGGACAGAAACTCAGGATGGAAGATAATCTGAGAGGAGGAGGACAGACAGGGTGACTTTTAGATATATAGAGTAGAAACATGAGGCTCTGGAAGTAAAAGCATTTTTTAGTAACCACTCGGACTTGTCATTAGTTGCAGTATGTGAAACACTAAATATTTTATGACCTATACTTTGCTGTGGGTGGTTCCCAGAGGATGAACCCTAATGTGTTCATTTCAGCTATTACCATTCCCTCAGACCAAATGTTTCCTCTTGTACACATAACAAATAATAAAAATAGGCAAATTGCCCTTACATTTTTCAAGCTTTTCATTTCGACATTTAAAAAAGTTTAATTTAGTGCCATTACTACAATTTTGTATTTGTATTTTGTTTTTGTATATGTATTACCGGAAGATGAATGTTTTGTAAAATAGTGGTGTCTGATGGGCCAGATGTTTGGCATGGCAAATTGTCAAGTTTGTATGTAACATATGATTTGCTTATGATTTGTTATAGATATTTATGTTGTGACATCCTGACCTTTCCATTATCACCACTCTTCAGACAAACATTTCACCTGTATCTCAAAATTGGCAGATTGCCATGGAATTTACTGAACACATCTATGCTCTCTACATCATCAAAAAATGTGACTACTGCATTACAACCTAGTGAATGGTAAACAAATCTAGAACTCATTAAATAGGCTTTCTTCTTTTCTTTTTTTTTTTATGAAGTGATGAATAGCTGGCTTCTCACCAAATAAACTGTGGCTACAGTGGCTTTATGAAGTTAGCATTTCACTTTCATCTTACAGAACAATTAAAAACAAAACAAGTATTTTATTACTTTGATACGTGATGCATTTGGCACTTATTTTTGCACTAGTTGACAATCTATCTAGTTACAGTAAATCTACCAACAGACCAATCAACAAAAAGAAAAAAAAAAAAAAAAAAAAATAGCCCAAAGTAATAGTCAGCTGAAGATTTGATTCTCTGCTGCACTTATCAGCAATGCTAACAGCAAAGTTGTTCCGTTGGCTGGTTGGTCAGTCCATCACTTTGGTCCAGACTAACATATCTCAACATCTTTTGGATGGATTGCCATGAGCTTATGAACAAACATTCATGGTTCCTAGAGGATGAATCCTACTGGCTTTGGTGAATCCCTGATTATTCCTATAGTGCCACCCACGGGTCAGAGTTTTCACTTATCCTGTAAAATATTTGCACATCTACAAGATGCATTGCATACATTTTTGTACAGACATTTACGGTTCCAAGACAATGAATCCTACTGACTTTTTCTACAAAATTCTCTTCAACATGTTCACACAAAGGCCTTCTTGTTCTGACCAAAATATTGTCAAACATTTTACTTGATCATCACCAGGCATCTCGTGACTAGACATTTCCCATAAATTGGCTAAAGAAGAGAAAACAATGATGGTGAACAAATAAAGGAAGCATACAGGATATGCTGTCTACCTTGACACGATCGTTCCTGGAGTTGAAGAGGCCGATGCGTCTCACGTTGGAAAGGATGGGATCTGTTGAGTCGTCCAGCATGTTGTGAGTGGTCACCGGAGGGAGGCTGTGTCTCTGCATACAGATTTTGTTTAAAAGACGGGTCAGGTCAGTTTGGTCTCTGGATTGTTTGGAGTTTTCAATCACCACATTTCTATACCAGATAAAATACATGACACTCCAGATTAGATTTGTATCATCATGTCAGTTTGAGGGGGTCAGGGTCCTGAATGATGTCCTGGTTTGATTTAAATCAATTTCCCTAATGAATAATGAATGAATCAATCAATCAATCAATCAATCAATCAATCAATCAATATATCTTATATTGCACCTGGATTTAAGACTGAAACTCCTGTGAACACCAATGGACAAAGAAATAATGTGTATTCAGTCTAGTTTCTCCTGAATCTATGCATACGTGTCTGGATTTCCATGAATGTAAATGTTTGCATGGCTGCATTTCATATACTATATAATATCACACACATACAAACACATATGCCTAAAGTGGGGTGAGGAGAAATGATTGAATGAGTCAGTGGTCCGCGACTAGTAACCTTTCAGAATGTGATTCTGAGAGGTATTGATCGTTGGGGCATTATCTAAACCGAACAATATCGGATTATTGTCTCACACCACATTAAGACACAAAACAAAACCAGTGACGCTTAATTTTATATTGACATTTCCTTGAAAGGAACTGTTAATTCACAGGAAGGTTCCTGAAGCAGACAATCTTGAGAAGTACTAATAGTATGGAAAATAGACATTTCAACCGGTACACTTCTTTAATTGCTATCATTACCCAGGGGGCCTCTTGGTCAGTGCACAACACTAGGTTTGGGAATATGCACCGCTAGGCTTAATCACAATATCAACTGACATGATAAAAACATTATGGTTTGTGAATTAACTAATGCTGGGGCCCTGTCTTGTAGAGTGGCCCTGTGTCAATATACTTTTAAAGGAGAATTCCGGTCAATTTCAACACGTAGCTCTGTTGTTTTGTAAATTTGGAGTGCTGTCAGTAGCGAGAAAAACGAACACAATCGGTGTCGCCTACACCGTGTTATCCTCCTGCTAGCATTAGCACCCAGGAGGCTGAAACTGGGCAAGTTTTAAACGTGCTTTTAGCCTCTTAACATGTTCTAAATATCATTACAAGTGCCTACCCATGTGGAGTAATTCCTTCCGAGTGAATACAGTGAATCTGACTGCAGTAGATGTGACAGAAATGCATAAAAGTTGTGCTAATTCAGCCTTGTTTAGTCTGGGATAGACGGTTTAGTAGTAGACGGTTGTAGTCTACAAACTACAACACCGAAAAGTGATACAAAAATATTTATTAATTTAATGATTAAATAAGGTAGTGTCTCCAAACTTACCTCAATTATAACTTGTCTCCAGCTAGTTGTACTACAGCACTTACTTTAAAAGAAATAAGCATATGCCTATTTTTGAAAATATTTTTGTATCTCTTTTTGGTGTTGTAGTTTTTAGACGGTCCCTAAGCACTCGTCTTGCCATCTCAACACCAGAACTAAACAGAGCTGAATTAGCACAACTTTTCTGCATTTCTTTCACATCTACTGCAGTCAGAATCACTGTGTTCACTCGGAAGGAATCACTTCACATGGGTAGGCACTTGTAATGACATTTCGAACATGTTAAGAGGCTGAAAGCATGTTTAAAACTTGACCCGTTTCAGCCTCCTGGATGCTAACGCTAGCAGGAGGATAACACGGTGTAGGCAACACCGATTGTTTTCATTTTTCTCGCTACTGACAGCACTCCAAATTTACAAAACAACAGAGCTATGTGTTGAAATCGACCGTAATTCTCATTTAAGACATGTTTGATCAAACGTGAATTTTTCTTTCTCCTTTATAGCGATTTTTTCTCTCTCCTTCCTTTCCACCTTTATACATTTATATACATTGTTCTGCCAACCACTCGCCTTATTTACAATTTACATTGTCTACATATACGTTTAACACTCACCACATAGGCCTACAGGTAACCGCATAGGATAATCTGGCCGACTTTGCACAGTATCTTTTGTCAGCCCAGTCTTATCCTATAAAGTATGTAGGCCTAATGTTGTTCATAGTCTTTGTTTGAAAGCTCTGAGGTGACAGCTCTGTCTAATCACCCACTCTGTGATGTTCTGTCTTGTTCATGTTTTGTTTTTTTTTCATTTTTGCAAAAATAAAAAAGAGTTATGGAAGAGAAACAACTCAAAATGATGCCAGTATTTGTTAACAGAAGAAACGAAGAGAAGAGAAAAGCGGCAGTACCTGAGTAGCGTAGATGGCTCTCTTCATAATAGTAAAGTCGTCTCGATCCAGAATGGAGTTCATGTCAGGGATCTGCCCTCTGAGGACAAACATAGATCATGCGTAATCATAAGTCATCACAGAGAACCAGTGTTGATGTACACGGGTTCACTTACAGTGCCCATTTACTTACTTTAACAGAGCATCATACAGTTTTTTACCAAACTTCTCCTTCACAGTGTGAGCTGTATCCCTGTGAAAGTCAAAAGGAAACCTTCTTTAGAATTGTACCTTTTTATTTCCCTTTACCCAAAACTCATGAACTTCACCAGCATTGGGATGACATTAGTAGCCGTGATTTTGAAGGACCATTGTGTATGTTTTTAGTCTAGAGATTCAAAAAACTTGGGACTGGAACATTGCCTGTAAGATCCCCAAACCAAACGTGGTTTATATATCTGTTTCCTGAGCTGCCACTGCTATGGTTAAGGTTTAGTTTAGACCAGTGGTTCTCAAACTTTTTCGGTCATTCCCCACTTTGGACAAGGGGGAATTTTCAAGCCCCACCTGCCCCCATCGCCCCAACACAATGCTAATGAAATACGCAACAAGCTTAAAATGTTCCAATTTATTTAAGTAACAAGTAGTATCAGTAGCCTATAGTAACATGTTGTATCTAAATACAAACTAACTATCTAGGCTACATCAAATAACAGCAAGTTCAAAAATAAAGAAAATAAAAGTGCAGCTGTGTCAAAATTTGTATCAAGTTCAAAAATAGAAAAGAAATAAATGTGCCACTTTGCAATCCGTTAAAAAAAAGAAAAGAAGAGAAATCCGAATCTCTGCCCTGAGCTCAAAGACGCGCGACAGCACTTTTCCCCGGGAGAGCCACCTTACTTCACTGTGAAACAGCACAGATGTGTGATCAGCTCCCATTTCCTCACGAAGTGCGGAGAACAGTCTCACTTTCAGGGGTCGGGTTTTGATAAAATTTACCACGCTCACAACTTCTGTCAAAACCTCATTTAGTTCAGGGCTGAGCTGCCTTGACGCGAGCGCTTCCCTGTGAATGACAGTGCGTCCAGTGTGCATCTGGCGCAACCCTCTTTATTAGTGCCTGCAGCCCGTTTCCTGACCCTGCCATGGTCTGTGCGCCATCAGAGCAAAAGCCCACACAGTTTTCCCATTTAAGGCCGTGTTCTTTGAGGTAGGCTAACTGTCCATGATCTTAAACAGCTCATCAGCTGTGGCTCTATTTTTTATGTAGGCCTATTTGCAAAACAGCAAATCCTCGCACAGTGACTCGCCATTCACAAAGCGGACGTACGAGATGAACAAGCTGTCAGTAGCTTCGTCCACTTGTAATGCAAAACGACTGTCTTTTAATTTTTCTATGAGTTGTTCCTCAAGATCACTTGAAATGTTGCATATACGTCTCGCAACTGTGTCGTTGGACAGGGGGGCAGCTTTTAATTTTGCTGCGCTTGTCTCGTCAAGCATAACTGACACCATGTCTAGAGCAGCGGGGAGAATGAGCTGCTCTGCAATTGTGTTTGTGTGTTTTTTGCATTGTGCAATTCTGTATGCCACTCTATATGAAGCCATCTGTTCTTTACTGTTTACTGATGCAGCTTTTACCATGCCAGTCTCCTGTTGACGGTATTCTGCCTGATTTCTTTGAAAGAAATCAAGTGGCTTATTGACGTGACCGGGGTGTGTGGTCTTGATAAAGGGGTGGGGGTGGGGAGGGGAATTTCTGTTACACTTGGTGTCGCCCCCGGGGGTGATCAGTCTAATAAGCGGCAACACACATCTCTAAGGACGGTTTGCTCTCACACGCGCTGCATTTATAGTCACACACACACACGCACACGCACACGCACACACACACGCACACACACACACACACACACACACACACACACACACACACACACACGCAGTCACTCTCTAGTCTAGTGCGCGGTCTTGCTCCAGATTTCGGGAGATTGGATCTCATTTGCGGGCGTCAAGGAGCCGCTATCAATATGCGGGAGACTCCCGGAACTTCCGGGACAGTTGGGATGTCTGGATAAAAATATAAAAGGCATAAAAAGGAAAATATCCTCCCGTTAGGTGCGCCCCACCTGTCACGTCTCTATTCCCCACCAGTGGGGCGCGCCCCACACTTTGAGAAGCGCTGGTTTAGACACAAAAATACACACTACATGTCCACATGGGCATTTTTTACCGGCAGGGGTCGCCCCAATTCCCAGCACTGGACACTTGGTGGGCTTGCAAATAGCAGGTATTACATTTTCTTTAAAGATCACTGACAAGCAAAGAAAACAGGCTACACCGTCCTGCAACCGCGAGAATTGCCCCTGATTGGATGAACACTTCACTCGTAGGCTATTAGCTCCCGAATTTCAAAACGGACCAACATGGCGGCTCGTTTGAAAACTCTCTCTTATTTTACGAAAATAGTTCACCAAGATGTAAACAACATTTTATGCGAGAAAAAAGCTGCAGTTGCTGAATCTGTCTTCATTTTAGATCGTCAACAGTCAGTTTAAAAGATTCTCGTGAGTTTTCCAGAGGCAGCGAGTCGAGCTGGACGCCCCTGATTTGTACAAAGTAGCCTGGATCCAACTTTATGCAAATGAGGAGCAACTCAACGTCCCGCTTCTCGAAAGTGGCTGCAACATTACCAGAATGCGTTGCATTGTTGTTGTGACAAATGTTCAAATTTCCATGGACGCTGAACCTGCATAGCTTTCAAACAAGTTAAAGTTGAATGTGGAATATTTATTATGTCCATAGTTATTATTAAGCTTTTTCTTCAGCTAATCCTACAGCATGGATGACAGCAGCGGTACGGAGGCAAATGTGAGTCAAACGGAGACAAAAGGTAGTCGCATTTCAACTGAGAACAGACAGGATGTTTCAATAAGGTTTTGGACAATCAAATGTTTCCCCTTGACCTTTTTTGAAATCCTAATTGAACCTTTAGCCAGCTCTACATGTTGTAACAAACTGCTAGATTGTGATTGATCTTATATAGTAAACCAACATTGGCCATAAACAGAAAAATGTCAAATGATTATGTTTTTTTTTAACTATATAGCAATAATGATGAGAGTTGATGAGGTTTTTTATTGATTTTCAATGTTTGCTTACCCTATGAAGTGGTTGCATTAATGTACGATTTGTCTGAGACCAGATTGTAATGCAGTATGAAAAATGTGACAATATCATTGCATGCATGTACAGTTTTGCTTCTAAAATTAGCAAGGTTATGCTTTATTGTTTTAGAATTTTTTGAAATTTGTTTTAAGGTTATCATCTCTTTATGTTGACAATGGACTGTTATGCAAACCACATGAGGGCATACCAGAGCTGCTTGCGTACTGCCTGTCCCTTCAGTGACTCCACATTGAAGTTATTGGTTTTAGCTGGCATGATGAAGAAAACTACCACTGTCATATCATTTCTGTGAACCTGTGGATAGAGTGAGAAAATGAAAAAGGGGAACAGAATGAAGGTTTTGGACATGAATGCATGCTGAAGAATATACACTTATCCTTCTCTTTACAAGGTCAAATTCTTTTCAAAGTACTTTTTACAACTTTTGCACATGTAATGCATACAGCTACTGAATGCAAAAGACTAAAGGACCTTACCCGCAGTAGGTAGTTGAGTCTGGACAGTGATTCAAGGAAAATATCAGCTCCCTTGTTGGAAAATTCATAGCGTCCAGCGATAAAGAAGAAAAGGGTTTTCTCCAGGTTAAAGTCCAGATGACTACCAGAAGGAGACAAATTGAGAATTACAATCAGGTTTAAAGCGACAACTCTCCACTCAAGAATAGGGGTACGACTTTGAAAGTTGATCCGATGCCAGTGTTTAATTAATAAGCTGTATGCCTCACTGTGTGGAAGTGACTGGGATCATTCTTTGATGTTTAGGGAAACATCATTAGAAGTGCACCTGAATGCACCATGAAGTCCTGTCGTAGCCCACACGCAATAGCTTCTGTTGTTTGTTTACATTACTCACTTTTGCAAAACTGGTGACTTTGGGGCATGGATATGTAATAATAACGGATATCTGATCCCAAAATGGCGCCTATTCAGTTCAATAAGAATTGCTCGCATGATGCATTTGCCACGTTCAGAAGTTTCTGGGTTTACTTCTGTGATATGTGGCACACTGAACATGCGCAGTAGGGTTTCTCCCACTGGCCCAGCCCGCGAGTTCCCAGACGGCCCAAAGACTTTATATTGTGGTGAAGTCACAGGTTTTTTTAAATCACTTTTGTTGGTTTGAGGAAAGTTTTTCAAATGTATAAAAAGTATATATGGATGAAAAATTCTTATAAGAAATAGTTATAATCAACTTTTTTTGCGGTTCGAGGTGTCCTGTCAACAGTTTTACAGATGTCTCTTTTACAGTGGTGGTCCACGGAGTGCATTTTGGGCCGTTCTTATTATACATCCATTAGCAGGAGGATTTTCCAGTTTTGTTGTTTCTCTGTCATTTCCAGCTGTGGCCATGGTGTCTCGAAAAGTGCAGCAGCAGGTTTTAGGTAAGCTGACGTCAACCTGTGTCTTTAGCTGCATGCTACCAGCCGGTAAGCTATGCCGTGTCATAGGTGTTTTGTTTTTGTTTTTTCTGGTGAGTGCAACTATGCAGGGGTGGAGTGAAAAAAAAAATATAAACAACTGGCCCCATTGTCATCGATACCCAATCCAGCTAATTGGGTCAATCCGATATCTAATATCGGTATCCAATCAGTGCATCCCTAGTCAAGACCTAATTTTCTAAAGTAGATTGTTTCAGGCAATATGTGAATGGCCCTCTCCTGTAATGGAAAATTCAAAATCGAGAGCCCCCAAGTAAAATAAAAACACTGGGCTACCTCTACATAAGATGGATCAAAACTACATTAATAAACTCCACCCACCCATAGAAGTGTCCTCTGACAAACTCCTGGATGCGGGCCTTGCTGGTGGAGTGCAGGTTTTGAAACTCATGCATGGCCGAGAACTTCTTCACATTCAGCCCGTTTGGTGTCACCACATCTGTACATCAACACAGCAATAGTAGAGATTTAGTTTCAGCTTCAAGTTTCAAGTTATTTATTGTCATGTAGCCTACACAACAATTCCAGAGAAGCAGTCTACACCTGTAGATAGTAGCCTGTATAATTGCTTTGGTTATCCTTGATGCGCATGGTTTAGACCATTGCACAAGGGGGGGAGATCATAAGAAATTTAACAAAAAATAAAAATGTAAAGACGTGTAGATGCCATAATAGGGAGGTGTGTAAAATGTATGAAAAACTTTAATTAAATTCCAGACTGCTGTAGCTGATAAGTGATCAAAGCATTAACTACAGCACCGAAACAGAGCCAGAACTTGTTCTTTGTATTTTACCATTTGGTCAAGTGTCTCAAAGAGAGAGGAAAAAAAAATAAAACTCATGTAGCCTACATGTGAACATCTCTTGTCTCTGAAACCCAGAGCTTCAGTCAGCTCACAGCGGGGTCTTTGACCAGATATCTAGCTACTCCCGCAGAGCTAGCTGGCGTCAGGCAGTTTATGGAGCTTCTACACTCCGAAGCAAATTTGGAGCAAATTTTAATTTGCCATACATTTTCATAACACCGCCTATATTCGACATCTACACAAGCTATGTTTCCATCCACAGGTTTTTATTCGAATGAAGTGATATCGAATGAAAAATGGCTTGTGGAAACAGTATAATTCGATTGAATTTCATGAATATTGACTCAAAGTTTATACGTTCGGTCTCATCTGATTTTCTCTTGATTGATTTACGGCTTATACGATAAACGCAGATGGAAACGTTATTTGCCGAATAAATAATGAATTGCGATAAAATTTGAGGTCATTTGATGGTTAAACAGATGCACCTGTACAGGTCAGAGGTGGTGAAGTCCAATGCGCACTACCGGGAGTGCCAACGCAAATGTGCCTTAAGATGCAACGACCGTCTACTACGGCCTGTAGTACGATTGATGGCCAGCCCTTTCTATTGAAAAAAAAATCACTTCAGCCTTCAGCAAGGGGTCTAATCGCGGGACTGTGTGGAGTTTGCATGTTCTCCCCATGTTTGCGTGGGTTTCCCCCACCATCAAAACACATGTACTAGGTTCTCCAGTCAGTAACCTTGATCAAGGTACTGGCTCAGATCTAGAGTTGGTCCCCGGGCGCTGTAAGTGGCTGCCCACTGCTCCCTTGAGGGATGGGTTAAATGAAGGGAATGAATTTCGCTACATGTATGTGTATGTGACAATAAAGTACCTTTACTTTTATAGCAATGTGTTGGTGGCGTAGTCGTTTTCTTATTATAGCTTGATATGTCGCTATCAGCTGGCACATAAGCACTATTACAACTTGTGCAATATGAATCATTTGTAGGTAGATGGCGCGATCCATTTTGTCTGGCAAAACTTTGTTCGCAAAAGTTAGCTTGAATGTTGTGAGATTCAGCGCAAAAATGAATGGAAACACCATAAAATGTCTCAAATCAATTCGATATACCAATTTGACTGCAAAACAGCATGTGATGTCATTACGCACAGGTTTTTATTTGCTTTAAAGCCGTTGGATGGAAATACACTTTCACCAGCTTTATTTGCTTGAATTTTTGTACCAAACTTCAGATAATTTGATTGACAAGACTATTGACTAAGCTAACAGTTAATTTCTTGCCTAAAACATTCTCAGAAGTGAATTTAATAATGAAATAGGAGACGAAAAATGTCTTTGTGTTTGCCTGTGCTTCTGATTGAATGCCGAAAAGAATGCTGGGAATCCTGGGGCTGTGAAGGATACAACAGATGGGTCCTCCAAATTCTGTAAAAAGGAGGCCGCATTTGTGGACCGCATTTGAAGGAGCCTACGAAATTAAATTAAATGGGCCTTTGTTGCGCTGGAGTGACGCAATCGGTCAACGAATGCAGTGAAAAGCTTCCCCACCTGGCTTCCTGTGCAGCATGTGGCTGGCTTCCACAGCTGTGATCTGGGAAACTGTGGTGAAGACATGAGCACAGTGGACCGCTGCTCTCTCCAGGCAGTAACGATGGTAGATCTGCCTCTCACCCGCCTCTTTGTCAATGTCGAACTACAATACACACACACACACACACACACACACACACACACACACACACACACACACACACACACACACACACAGTCTAAACAAAAGAAGTCTCTTGAATGAGAGACGAAATGTCTTCAGAGCACCTTTAACCAAGTCCAGTTGTCCTTTATTTTTAACCCTTCCCTGGATGTATAGTCGGTTTACATTTTTCCATCGTTCAGCGCTACGTCATGTTTCGTTGCTCTAATTGGTTGCAGGTCTATCCATTTGCATTCAGAGGCATTTTGCTCTACGGTTGTTGACAACGCCCCTTGGGAATTGAAAGTAAACGGAGAGGGGGAAGTCAGGGTATCATCCCACTGCTAATTACATTTCAAAATGTATGATTACATAACAGTACCAGTCAAAGGTTTGGACACACTTTCACATTCACTTGAATGATAAAATATGTCTTTTGACTGGTACTGTATTTATTTTTGTATTTTGTATGTATTTTGTATTCCCTGTATTTTACAAAATTTGTATTATTAGTTGTTCTTTTGTTTGTTTGCCATGTTTTCCCTGCTTAGAATTCTATATTTGGTGTGGTGTTGGGGTGGCTGAGTGCAATGCTGGTGTGCTTCTCGGCCGGTACAGAGAGCGGTCTCTGTATTGATTAGGCACCAGTTTATTGGTTGTGAGCCCCCCACACTGTTTGACATTGCTAGCTGAGCAGCTTCACATCGCTAGAGCAACCTCTCTCTCCTCTGTCGTCATCCTTCAGGACCTTTCTGCTTTCTGCCTTTGACACAGTGAACCACCAGATCCTCATTTCGACACTTCAGGATCTGGGTGTCTCAGGCTCTGCGCTCTCTTTGCTCACATCTTACATGGCAGACTGCACCTACCGGGTAACTTGGAGAGGATCTGTCTCAGAATCTTGCCCACTCACAATTGGGGGTCCCTCAGGGTTCAGTCCTGGGTCCCCTCTTTTCTCTGTACACCAACTCTATCGGGTCTGTCATTCATTTGGATGGCATTTCCTACCACAGCTACGCAGATGACACCCATCTAATTCTTTCCTTTCCCCAGTCTGAAATGCAGGTAGCA
Organism: Sander lucioperca; assembly: GCF_008315115.2. Lineage (NCBI taxonomy): Eukaryota > Metazoa > Chordata > Actinopteri > Perciformes > Percidae > Sander > Sander lucioperca. The sequence goes on along the minus strand of NC_050192.1, from coordinate 28,563,505 downwards.
GCACGTAGCTCAGCCTTTCTGACTGGCATTTCTTCTTGGATGTCCACATACCACCTGAAACTCAACTTCGAAAAGACTGAGCTCCTTTTCCTTCCAGGGAAGGGCTCTCCTACCCAGGATCTTACTATAACAATTGACAACTCTGTGGTAGTCCCTACCCAGACTGCTAGGAACCTGGGTGTAACACTCGACGACCAACTCTCCCTTACTACCAACATACCAAAGACAACTGCCACTACCCGATCGTGTAGATACATGCTGCACAACATCAGAAGGATGCGTCCCCTTCTAACTCAGAAAGTGGCTCTGGTTTTGGTTCAGGCTCTAGTCATCTCACGTCTAGACTACTGCAACTCTCTCCTGGCTGGCCTGCCTGCATGTGCCATCCGACCCCTGCAGCTCATTCAGAATGCAGCAGCTTGACTGGTCTTGAACCTACCCAAGATCTCTCACACTACACTCCCTTCACTGGTTATCAGTTTCTGCCTGCATCTGGTTCAAGACACTAGTACTTGCATACAGGGCCAAAAACTCCCTCCTGGCTGGCCTGCATCAGCCAACCTGCCTGCTGCCCCCTCACGGCAAGGGACAACTAATCACTCAACAAAATCCTGACGTTTGCTCCCTTGGCTCCTAAATGGTGGAATGAGCTCCCCATTGACATCAGGACGGCCGAAAGCCTACAAATCTTCTGCCTCAGGTTAAAAACACATCTCTTCCAACTGCACCTTGGATAATAAAAAAAAACAGTTGCACTTTGATATGGCTCTTTGTTGTTTGGCTTACTTAAAGCTAATGTACTTGCACTTACTTATTGTGTCCGGAGTTTGTGCCATTAAGGTTGAAAGCACTTAATTGGAAGTCACTTTGGATAAAAGCGTCAGCTAGATGACATGTAATGTTTGCTTTTTTCTCGCTGGACAGAAACTGTTGGGCCTAAGTGGGATGATCCTCTGGTGGTGGTGTCCCTTTGCTGATCCCTTACTAAAGAGCACTCTGGGTGTCATTTGGATGGTGTGTAGTGTTCACGTGTGGTGTGTAGAATAACCACGCATTCTCATGAACGGGTTCATATGATATTGTATGAAAACTTAGTCACACCAATTCATATGATATCCTACGAAATTACAACGACCGCTGACTAGTCACATGATGACCGGTCACATGACAGTTAAGGTGAGCGTTATTTACAGAAAAACAGGTTACTGTGAGCCGGGTACCAGGCACAGTGAGGTGCCGGTCCTTTCAGCGGCTGTTGCAGTTGAGTTTAGCCGACAAAAGGTGATCGTCGTGCGGTGACGACAGTTAAGTTTAGAAACCAAAAGGGATAGTTAGGATTAAAAAAAAAGATAGTGGTTTGGATTAAAACACCATTCCCTTTAAGTAGTGTGTTTCGTGGGTGAAAATCTTGAGTTTTTCCCTGGGACACAAACAAAGCTGCAGTCAATGTGGTGCATACAGCAATAAAGACGTGGAATACATACGACTTACTGTACAGTGCATTACTTTTCTATGCGACAGTATACATTTAGGTCCGGAAATATTTGGACAGTGACACAATTTTCATAATTTTGGCCCTGTGCGCTAACACAATGGATTTGAAAAGAAATCATCGAGATGAAATTGTAGTGCAGACTTTCAGCTTTATTTTTAGGGTATTTACGTCAAAATTGGAGGAAGGGTTTAGGAATTACACATATTTTCATACATAGTCCCCTTATTTCAAGGAACCTAAAGTGATTGGACAAATTAATATAATCATAAATAAAATGTTCATTCTTAATTCTTTGTTGAGAATCCTTTGCAGGCGATGACTGCCTGAAGTCTGGAACCCATAGACATCACCAAACGTTGGGTTTCCTCCTTTGTGATGCTTTGCCAGGCCTTGACAGCAGCTGTCTTCAGCTGTTTGTTTGCAGGTCTTTTGTCTTAAGCAAGTGGAATGCATGCTCGATCGGATTGAGATCAGGTGACTGACTCGGCCATTGTAGAATATTCCACTTCTTTGCCTTGAAAAACTCCTGGGTTGCTTTTGCAGTATGTTTTGGGTCATCGTCCATCTGTACTGTGAAGCGCCGTCCAATCAACTTTGTTGAATTTGGCTGAATATGAACAGACAGAATGTTCCTATAGATTTTAGAATTCATGCGGCTGCTTCCATCTTCTGTCATATCATCAATAAACACTAGTGACCCAGTGCCACTGGAAGCCATGCATGCCCATGCCATTACACTGCCTACACCATGTTTTATAGATGATGTGTGTGCCTCGGTTCAAAAGTCGTCCCAAGCCTTCTCCATACTTTTCTCTTCCCATCATTCTGGTACAGGTTGATCTTAGTTTCATCAGTCCAAAGAATGCTGTTCCAGAACTGGGCTGGCTTTTTTAGATGTCTTCTGGCAAACTCTAATCTGACTTTTCTATTCTTGAGGCTTATAAATGGTTTGCACCTTGTGGTGAACCCTCTGTATTTGCTCTCGTGAAGTCTTCTCTTTATGGTAGACTTGGATAATGATACGTCTACTTCCTGGAGAGTCTTCTTCACTTCACTAGATGTTGTGAAGGGGTTCTTCTTTACCATGGAGAGGATCCTGCGATCATCAACCACTGTTGTCTTCCATGGACGTCTGGGCTTTTTAGTATTGCTGATCTCACCGGTGCGTTTGACTCAATTGTCCAATTACTTTAGGTTCCTTGAAATAAGGGGACTATGTATGAAAATGTGTGTAATTCCTAAACCCTTCCTCCAATTTTGATGTAAATACCGGCAAATTAAAGCTGAAAGTCTGCACTACAATTTCATCTCGATGATTTTATTTCAAATCCATTGTGTTAGCGCACAGGGCCAAACTTATGAAAATTGTGTCACTGTCCAAATATTTCCAGCCCTAACTGTATGTATGAATGGTTCATGAGAACAGCCTTAGAATCACAAACTAAGCCCTGCTCACCTGTCTGCCATTTTAAGGAAAGAGAATATATTGTTAATAAAATGTATATTTATTTTTGGAATCACGTCTCCAGTTAAGTGTTTTCAAACTTGTGTAACCTTTCTGAATCTCAAAGTGATTTTCCTGGGGGTAAAATTCCCCCAGGTGGCGTTGTCGAAACTACTACAAACTAATCCCCACCACTGCCACATAAGCAAAGGGGATACAACTACTAAACATGTAACATGAAACAAAAAAAAATTAAGATTCATTTAGTTTTTTTTAAACCATTTTCATTTAAACTAATTCATTTATTTTACCTATTTATGTTGATTTCATTTGCAATATGTATTTCTATTACTTAATACAGCTCTCTGGGTCCATGGACTGCTTCGTTTCCTCTATTCTGGCTGCATAGTGTGTCACTGTCAACAAAACTGAAAATGCATATTGATATGATTCCATCAATAGAATGGATGTTAAGTTCCTATGGACCTTCTTATCAGGTTGAGGGTTACAAACACCTTGTCTGTCAATTATCCATTCAGCCAGTGCGTGGCCTTTACCTCCATGCTGACCTTTAGAATGTGAGCAGAACAGAGCCAATTACAAACATCACATCGACCCCTCCACACACAGCTCAACATCACTAATGATGCACGAAGTCTCTGTAAAAGGCTAAGATTTTTTGGCATGAACCTTTGAAAGTGAAAATGAATCTAATGCAAGAGAACGTGAATGTGTGTGTGTGTGTGTGTGTGTGTGTGTGTGTGTGTGTGTGCGCAAGTTCAGAATTTTTCAAGCTTTCAAGTTCAAGTTTGTTAATTTTAATATGTTGTTCATATGGACAAGCAGACGTGTATGGGAAATCTCAATGTCCATATGTGATCATCACTCGTGGTGAATCACATAAGCAGTATGGATTGTGTATGTACTCTGAATAATATGACACTGTATCATGATGTATGTGTAAAAGAATACTTTGATTATTGCTGTAACACCCATGACGATCTCATGTTCTTTGTACATGTTCTTTGTACATGTATGTAAATAAATAAATTTAAAAAATTAAATAAAAAACTACTGAATGCTGGCTTCAAAGACCTACACAAAGTCAATGTGGTCAGTGGTCAGTGGTCTGTTATCCATTCATTATCCCAACTTACTCAAATCAATCATTTTGTTATACAAGATGTTTGGATCCTTGTTGCTAATTTCACTCCTTTGAGTGTCCATTGAGTTTTTCTTTCTGCCTGTGATTTTGAAAATAATTGTTTTACAGCCACAGAGTCAGCTTTTGTTGCAAGAGCTAAGATTTTCTGGCTCCAGTAATGATAGAGACAAGACTTAAACACAGACTCCAGACTTCCCCTTAGAAACCCATGGCCTAAGTGCTACTAAATATATTCATTGTGTGTATATCCTGTCACCTTAAAGTACCCATCAAGTACAGTGGCCACAGCAGATCACACAGCATCTTCATGGTATTTCCTTAGAACCACAGAAATTAAAGTTATTGCACCACCATGTAAGGACAATATTAACGTTTGTAGCTTCTAACTGAATCGTTGTGGTTTGAAGTGCTATAGCTGCTTTATTTCGATTATGAGTTGTGTTACATTACTGCTTATGAAGACCCAACTTTACTGATTTTGCCGCTTCATAATAAAAGCATTTAAATAACAAAATAACTGAGAACTTTTATTGTGAAAGATTTAAAGGAAATTAAACCTTTTTACAGCCACTGCTTTGTGTACACAGTGCTGTATAGCTCTGGCAATGCGAGACTAATACATACAGATAACATAAGAGCAGGAATGTCTGTAGTGAATTTGGGTTTTTATAAAACTAAAAATAAGGTTATTGTATACTTGCGGCTGCTTTTTTCAATCAACAGCGCTGCAGAAAGCTGCCAAGAGCTCCAGACAGCCGGGGGTATAAGAGCAGGCAGCACTGGAACAAAGCCAGAGACACATCACAGACAGGATGATAACTTCCAAAACACACAACGTACTCTCAGTGGTTTCTTTGGCAAGAAAAAATACTTTGAATGAGTAGTAGTTACACTCACAGTTGAGTAGGTGGTCCTTAATGTGTCCCAGGACACATTCCTGTTCTCACTGCTATAAGAATGTGGCCACATGGGGCCTAAACCACCTCCGAATGTGGTCTGAGTGATTAGATCTCAATGTGTTGGCCATGACACATGAGTTTTCACCTGTACCTAGAGCCGATCACTCAGATCCAATTTTACAACAAGGTCAGAACGGGGCCTATGAGAAAATGAATGCAGGATCTGCATCATCACCCACATTAATAATGTGGCAATTGCCTGCTTTGTGTCCATATTTGTTACAATGTAGTTTTCAGCAGCGACAGTATGTGTCATGGCCAACCCTCCTAACCTCTCACCTTGTCCAGGTTGTTGTAAAAGTCGGCATTCCCAGCACAGAGATATCGTCCCAGCAGAGTGGCGTGTGTAGTGAAGACCGTTGCCATGGGAATCTTGCGGGAGCGAGAGAGAATAACCCCTGGACCCGCCTGCCACTCGTGGAAATGACCGATGACATTGAGCTTGTCTCCCAGCTGGTCTGTCAACTGGAGAACAAAAGATGCATCTGAGTTGGAAATACAAGTGTTTACCTATAAGTTCATATTGTAACTTAAAGCTGCACCAGGCAATTTCACACGTTTGTAGCCACAAATGGCAGCAGGAGGGAAATGACGGATAAGCAGTGTGCTGAACAGCAGGCTGAACACCAGCTCACCTCTTTGAAGAACCAGGCGATCAGGGATCCCAGGATGAGCGAGTCGTTGGCCTCTCGGTCGTGGTAGGGCAGGCCTATCCTGCAGGTTTCCCACAGGTCCCCCTTCCAGCGGTCCAGGTTCCAGGCTGCAGAGCCAATGTCAAACAGGATCACAAAGGGGCTGCCCTCAATCAGCCAGCGGCCAAAATGAACCTGCAACAACAAAGGAAGCCCAGTGAGAGAGGTACCATTTTAGAAATATATTTTCAAAATCTAATTCCAGTGTGCTTGGGTACACTGAAATCATACTGTGATGAGAGTGCCAATTTGTCAATTTCTTGCTCACACACAGCTTGCTGGCACTTTTCTGGCAAGTAAAAGTGGTAGACAAAGTTTTCAGTGTCTTTACTTAAGTAGAAATAGAATCCCTACATGTACTAGTTTTTTGGTTGAAGCTTTAGCGCGTAACGTTTTGCCATTGCCAAATGAGTTGCTACAAAGCTAATTAAGACTATCAGCTCCACACAACTCTCTCTGGAGTTCGCAGCATGGCTATGTTCAGAAGATTGTGTCGACCGGTGACTTTCAGGTTATCTTTATGTGGTCAGGCACTGTTGGCTGCTCATGTTCTCTTGAGGTTTGCAGGGTTGAAACATAAAATCTGATGTTTCTAACAAATCATGGACTCATAAATGTAGTGATGATTCATTTTATCAGCCAATCAGCTGCCTATAGCACACAGAAATGGTGTATAGCATGTTGACCATACGGGAGTATATAATTTGTCTATTCCCCTGGATCATCAGGGTCTTTGGTTTATGACCGCCATCTAGTGGCCAGTTATTGGTGGATAGAGCTAGACTGCATCAGCCCCCTCAGTGAGATTTTGGTTAACAGTAACATACACAGTACACAGTGACACTGTTGGAAGGGTTGAATGAAAGTTCTCAAAGCTCTAGTTTAGCACCTTGGTATTGCATATATGCAAATAGAAAATATCAATAGTAAAAAAAAAAAAAAATCAATGTTGAACACCAACTTCATAGTACGGAAGAGGATTAGGGCCACATGGGCAACAAATGTATTGAATTCTGAGATTAAAATCATCTGACACAAAAGTCAGAATTCTGACTTAAATCTCAGAATTCTAACTTTATTCTCAGAATTAGGGCTTTTTTTTTACTTAAAAATGTTTAGACTTTGAACTCAGACCTCAAATACATTTTTCACATGTGGCCCTAATCCTCTTCCGTATGATAGAATGCTCCCTCTACAATTACTGAGAAAAAACATTGGTAATCTGATTTATTATTAGAGTAATGGTTTAGCAGTAATGCTAATTCGTATCATATAGTTTTTTTATGGTGCTAGTACAGTAGTAGTTGAAGTGGTTAAAAGCAGTACAGTAGTAGTGGTGGTGGTGTTAGCTGTAGTAGCTAGCATGCTAGTAGTACTACTTACAAAAAGATGTGAGCTTATGTACAGCAGTTGTGCTGTATGAGAAGTTTTGGAAAAATGAACTCAGTTACATTATGTATTTGACAGAAGCTTTTGTCCAAGGTGAATGACAACTCCTCCCCTTCACATACAAACACATGGAGAGCAATTTGAGGTTCATTGCCTTGCTGAAGGATGCTAGAAGTTTTAAAAACTCTGCCTATTATTATTATAAATTGAATTGAATCAAATTGAATATCCTCTGTCCCCAAACACCTAGTCAGATGTGCACTGAACCCAGCAGCAAGCGCAGCTCAAATCACGTTGTGTCTGAAAGGGCTTTAATGGACAACCCGCTCCAGACTCTGCTATGATTGATATATTTGTTTAACCTGGTTTTCCCACATAAAAAGTTTGAAAAAACTCTGAAAAGGGGCACACCTACTCTCTCTCCCTCATTTATATATTGCTTTTATTGTCGGGGCTGATCACACCCCTGGCTTCTCTTTTGATACCCCTTTGTTTAGCGTAGCTTGCTGGTTTCGCCTTAGCATTATGCTAATGTTGACAGGTGAGGTTCTTTAGTCTGGGACGTTTGACTTTTCCCTGGCTGTCTAAATTCATTTTTTGAGACCGTCATTGGTACCTTGCAGTTTCAAGGCTGAAATGCTCAGCCATGGCGTTGACTGCATATTTCGCTCATATGTCTTGTAGCATATAAAAAATGTTAACAAGATTAAATACTTGGTTTTCGTTGGAGGGGGTCTTTAAATGATATTAAAACTAAGACAGCACTCCCCATTTCCTGAAACAAGTTAGACATAAGACAATTTGTCTCTCTCCCACCTGGCAGCCGTTGTGGATGAGAGCGTCCATGGCCTTCCTGATGGCGGGGTTTGGCGGCTCGCAGGCCTCCACCTGGGTCTTAAAGTTGTGTTCGAAGTAGGGCCCCATCATGTAGTAGTTCTCCCCCCATTCATCCACTGTGATCTTGGCTTTGGTCTGGATCACTGTGTAGATTCCTCCAACTGCAGGTTCACAATCAATGAATGGAAAAGACAGCTCTGAAGTTGTGTTTTTTAACTTCTCAAGATAAAATTCGTGCAGATTTACATTTGGGACCCTGTTCTACCTTTTTTATGACAGTTAAACTGACATGTGCACATCAATATTTGGTTGTGTCCCATTCTTCTTAATATAAGAAGTGGCTTTACTAAACCATTGTCTGTTATGTATTTGTTATGATGCTTTTAGCAAACTTTTCATATTTTAGGTGTGGGCCCTTGATCCATATGAAGTCAGAAAGCTCAGTGACATGGGCTGCGTTTCAATAGTGGTTCAACATGCCCTCGTTCACTTCCCCTAAACACTTCGGGGGAATCCCCGCCGCCATCTTAAGTGTCGCTCCAATTGTCTGACAAACTGAAGTGAACTGGGTGAGATCGACCCTCGGAGGGCTGAGGGAGCGAGTTAACAACGATAGTCACTCCAGAGGTGGATATCACCCACACTGCATTGCAGTTATGCATTTGGTGCAAGAAAATACATCATGGTTATGTGGCAGTAATGTACAACAGCTAAAACTCTGGTTGCTGACCACCAAAGAAGGAGAAGATGAATAATTTAAACTTTTTAGTTTCCTCATTGTTAGCTTGATATTTTACTGCACCATGTAATATAACTAATGTCAATTAATATTTACTTTATACATTGTATTTACTAGATAGTTGTATGTGTGATTTCTTTATTTCCAACATTATCTGTAAATGCATGGAAGAAATTCTGTTTTTGCGAGATGTAAGCATTAATATGATTAATCATGATACAGATCACAAACTTTCTAAATCTGAAACTCATGCAGTTGATTACTATCTTTACTGCAGGTATTTATGATGCGTAAAAAGCAGTAATAATACTTTCTATAAATATTTGTATTGTGCCTTTCATATAAGAAATAGGCCTACTGTACAATAAGGAAATTGCATGACTTAAGCAGACATAGAATGAACATAAAAACGGGGATAGAATGCGATAATTAATAGAAAATAAGATGGATAATAAAACACACTCGAAGCAGTAGGGCTAAGCCTACAACTGGCGGTCGATCCGTGTAGTTTGGGCTGAAAGTGAACGAGGGCAGGTGTGTTCCATTTCACTCCCCCACTCCTGCCCCGCCCACTTTACCTCTGCTCTCCAAGTGGCCTCCGTGCGACGAATGCTATGACGTCATACCAAGGGCTGAGGGGAAGTGAAGGAGGGCATGTTGAAAAACTAATGAAACACAGCCATAGTTTGACTGGAGTAAAATGTTTGTTGTTGCATTTTTCCATTTGTGTTATTTATTAGTTATATGATGCTGTTGTATAGTTGACCTCACAGTCAAAGTCATTAGTTTTGTCACTGTTCTGTTATAAGCTGTCATATCTGATACGGTTTTTATAGGTAAACCTAAATTCTAAGTGTATATAATCCATCATATATTTTGAATGCAAATGTTTCTTCATTTTCAAAAAAGCCCTTGTTATTGTGACAAAGGAAATATGCAATACATCCATATTTGGAGCTATTAAGAGACTTGAGAGGCACGTGTCCCAAGACAAAAGTTAATTTCAGAGCTTTTATGCAGTCGACTTTGAAATTTTTATTTATCTGTTTGTTTTGGATCTTAAAAGTCAGGAAAAATCTGATAATAACGAAAAGTCTGAAATCAAATTGAGACGGTCCTTGGGAGGATTTTTATGCAGATAAAAAAAAACTCCAAACTCATCTCAGGATATCCCCTTCACCAGTTCAATATTAAATTTCTTTCATATCACGTTTTTAACTTTTTTATTTAATTTCTACATGTCAAATGATGAAGCATACTTTTTCACAATCTACTTGGTGCCCCTAAATTCCAAATTGTACAGTAACTCCCACCAATCCACTAAATCAATTAAACATTAATAAACCAGTAGACATGCGTCTGTAAACCGTGTACATGAAAAGATTGCTGTAGGTGTAGACAAACTCAAAAAATGTAAAGTCTGTGCCTAAAGCTTTAGTGCAGGGGTCCAACGTTTTTTAGGCCTAGGACCCCTTAGCTGAAAGTGAGACCGAGCAGGGACCCCCTACTACAAATATTGTATAAAAATGTAGTTGCATATTAAACTCGGACAGATGGATGAAAATGGATATATGGATATAATACATTATTTAAACATTATGTTTTAATGTTAAACACATGGGACCCTTTTTAGGGGGTAAGTCCCCTTAAATTTCATCTCAGCCCCCCTAAAAATTACAATAATAAAAAAACTTTTTTTTTTCAAATCAATTTTGGTACTTCAAGTGAGAGTTTGTGAACTTGTCTGTTAGTGACAGAGGACAAACAATTACAGGTTCAAAGGGCTTGAAACAGGTTTAATATAAGGAAAGGGTTAACAGAAACGTAGTTTCAGCCAATCAGAGGAGGTTGTGCCAGACTCCCTCCTTTGGCTGAGTCTCTATCTGATCTGTCAGAGGGAGAGCAGGAGACGGTTGTGAAGTTTAACGTTGGTAGTCCCCAGAGAAGAAGTTGGTCATTTAATGGTGAAGATTAGATTAAATTGCTGAATGTTAGAACATTGTGTTACTAAACTGTCCGGTTTAGTTAAAAACGTTAGCTGACGTTGTTGTTCAGTAGCTAGCTCAGAGATTATCAGATAATTAAATTACTGATTTAGCGGGGGGGCACTGTATCCGTGTAACATTCTCATTAGGGGCTGAGCCCTCCTAAAGGTCTGATCATAGAATCGCCCCTGGTTAAACATACATGTGGAAGGTAAAGTAAGTCCTTAAGCTTTAAGGTAAACTTTATCTGCGGATGGCTACTATAATGGCTACTTACTTAGTAAGTATATCATCAATGTTGTGTAAATTAAATGGGTTTTTTGTACGAATAGGCCAATTCATCTTTACAATACAATATGTTGGATTCATGGTGATGTATATTTTTAGACATATTTTAATTTAAAAAAACAAACTTTCAAATAATATACATCAAACTATATTTTGGCTGCGCCCCTGCAGTAACTCTGACGACCCCCTAGGGGTCACAGACCCCCTGTTGAAGATCTCTGATTTAGTGCGTAACTTTTTGATATTAATGAACATCCATTACATTCAAGCCATTGCCAAATGAGTTGATACAACGGTAATTAAGACTATCAGCTCCACACAACTCTCTCTGGATTTCTCAGTATGACTATGTTCAGAAGATTGTGTCGTCCGGCGACTTTCCCGCGCAGAAACTCAAGTGAAGATAATGACCTCTTCTGAAGAGTCCATTATGTTTTTTTAATCCTCCTTGTCCTCCTCGGCTACTAGTAACTGCATGGAGGAGGGGTGGGGGTGGTGCGCGATCACGGAAGGCTTGTATCATGTGGACATGCCGACAGTTTTGTTGTCATTCCTTAGAATTACTCATGGGTGAGACAGAAACTACGCACTATAGCTTTAAAATACTCTTTTATTAAACCTAAATGCTCAAATGGGTCTCCAGTAATCTTGAGGTTGATACTGGGCTATTTAGTGTAGTTTGTCGAACACAAACAGAATTTTCTATTTTGCAACAGGCCAGAACACGTGGAAGTGTTTTTCCCAGTCTCTCACGTGGAAACAAAAAGACAAATATTGATTATGAACGGCCATCAACAATCAGTGAGCCCATAATGACGTCTAAACTGCATCAGAGAGCAGGCGTTACATAACAGCTGAGGGCAGAGAAAACAGCAGAATGGCCAATAACCTTTAACTGTTTTACAACATGACCACGTACTGCATAGAAGCAGAAGAACTCACTTAGACTTACAGTATATTCACGACTGTGAAAAAGACTGCACAGATATTCAACATGTAGATTCATGCAGGTTTTACTGATGCAAGGGCTGCAGTTGCTGTCAAGTCAAAATCAAAGTTTACAGGAAAGAAGGGCATTTTAGAAATACTTTAGAGGTTATGACTCTTCATGGGGCTTTCTGGATAAGAAGGGTTTTGGTTGGTTTTACTGTTTTTGGTTGTTAAAGCTTCAGTGTGTAACTTTTTGATATTAATGAACGTCAGTTACATTCAAGCCATTGCCAAATTAGTTGCTACAAAGCTAATTAAGACCATCAGCTCCACACAACTCTCTCTGGATTTCTCAGTATGACTATGTTCAGAAGATTGTGTCGTCCAGTGACTTTCCCACGCAGAAACTCAAGTGAAGATAATGACCTCTTCTGAAGAGTCCATCATGTTTTTTTAATCCTCCGTGTCCTCCTTGGCTATTAGTAACTGGGTGGAGGAGGGGTGGGGGTGAAGCACAATTACTTAACGTGCCACAGGGTTGTCATTTCTTAGAATTTCTCATGGGGGTGACAGAAACTATGCACTATAGCTTTAATTTTGTTTTAGTAATCAGATATGGTATCTGTGACAGTTGTCTTTCAACCAAACCATTACAAAATGGCAGAGGTGGAAAGTAATGAATTACAATTACTCACATTACTGTAACTGAGTAGTTTCTTTGTGTACTTTTTTTTTTTTTGTTTGAAGTATTGTACTTTGCTAAATTTTAAATCACATTCGTAACTGAGTAAAAAACATTGCTTTGGCAAAGTAGATTTTTTAACCGGTCATTTTTCTTGTACTTAAGTAAAAGTTCATCAAAGTAATAGTATGTTTACTTAAGTAGAATGTTTGTGTACTCTTTCCACCTCTGCAAAATGGTTATACTCCGTTAGGCCTTATACACCACAGGATACTGTATTAGACGTATTGGTGCCAAAATCAACATTTCATGTAGTCACTGGCAGACCATTTCCACACCTGATTTGCCTAAATTGAATGTTACACATAGTTACAAAACCTCTACATTCCCCAGAGTACAGAGATCATGACCTCAGCATCCTTTGTAGTATGGCTCTGTCTCTGTCTCAGTCAAGGCTAAAGTCAAGTCAAGTCAATTATTAGAAATGGTGACACAGGGTGACACACTGTCACCAACAAGCATATTTTGACCCCTCTTGTCCAGGAATTAATATATCCAGTTTGTTCAGTGTCAAATTTGTTCACGTTTGTGCCTTTGACTTTATACATGTCAGGCCAAGGCTAAAACGGCCAAAGTAAAAGCTGTTCCTCTTTCACAACGTATCTGCAGTTTAATGTTTAACTCTTCAGAGGGAACAGGCTCTGTCTCCATGCTCACTGGATTTCAACATTTGCTCTCTCAGGGGTTAAGAGGCACAGTGTTACACAAAATAATACAAATACTGCCAGACTTTTGAAGTGCTAAGTTATAAGCATCAGTGGATATATTTGATTTATTACTTTTAATGAAATTCTCTGTATGGAATTATTATTTAACCGTTGTTGTTATGCATTTAGAGGAATCTTTCCTGCCAAAGTCGATGAATTTTTTCACATGATTATGACGGATTTTGATCCAAAATGGATTCAAATAGTTGAAATTAGTTTGCTACAGGTGCTTTAAGTATCGTAAAATATTGCATAGTTTTGCAATACTTTGTAGAGCTCCAAAGATGAATTGATTAGTTGTCAACTTTTAAATGAATCACTAACTATTTTGATTAATAAATCTGCTTGAGTACATTTTTTTTAAAGAAATTTCTGATTCCAGCTTCTTGAATGTGATTTTGTTTTCTAGTTTCTTCTCTCATCTCTGACAGTAAACTGAATATCTTTGAGTTGTGGACAAAACAAGACATTTGAGGACATCATCTTGGGCTTTGGGAAACACTGTTCCACATTTTTATGCCATTTTCTGACATTTTAGAGACCAAATAACTAATCAAATAATTGAGAAAATAATAGACAGATTAATCGACTATGAAAATAATCATTAGTTGCAGCCCTAATACTTTGAAAGAAAGGATTGAACTCATGCTTACTGCATGGATACATAATTTCAAACATCTGATTTCTTTTGGAAATGAAAGCATCATAACGCTTGTGATCTGACCTTTGTTGGTGACCTCCCAGGCCACCTCAAAGAGCAGCAGGTCCTCCACAGGCAGCTCGGCTTCCTCCCAGGCCGGCAGCACCCCGCTCAGGGACGTCATGGACAGGGAACGGGACAACGGCATCTTAAAATGTCTGCAGGTCAGACAGACACCAGCTGGAATTTAGAACTGTGGCAGTCTGTAGATAAATCCTTTAAACAGGCCTGAGCTCAGCTGGGACAGTCCTCCAGGACAAGATAATAGAGACTGATGGGAGCAAAGAGCTTCCACCACAACTACTATGGCTGAGCCAGCCAGCCAGCAGGACACACACACACACACACACACACACACACACACACACACACACACACACACACACACACACACACACACACACATCTGGGTGAAAGGTTTGGTAAAGTTGTTGCTGGGCTGAACTGAATGGGATTGTGAAATGTAAATGAATGAAACTAGGTCTCGGGACGGAATGCTATTATATTCTCAAAGAATGTCACTATGGCAGTGTATCCAATCAGGAATTTACAGTAAGCATCAGTACTGGACTGTTGGCTACGTTAGCTTTTCATTTTTCTGTGTTTAGTTTATTTGACATGGACAGTGCTTGTTGATCAGTGGAAACTGTAAATGAGCCAGTGTTAGCCTGTAAGGTTATAGTAGCACGTCTCAGCACATAGCAAAGCCAAGACAAGCAACAGTCTTTGTTTTGACTGCTCACACACTTTAAACATAAATTTACAGCCTTACATTCCATGGCGCATGGTCCCATTGCTCACAATTTTCTAACAAAGAACAAAAAAAAAAATCTCTCACAGTCCAGTGTGCTGACTCTGTGGTGTGTGGCAGTCCTCTGAAGGTCCAGCACGCTACTGCATATAAAGTGAGAGTGTAATTAGTCCAACAAGAATCAGCTGAGACAAATAACGCACCTGACACTGCTCTCATGAGCTATCCCCACACTTCTCTCCACTGCAGCTGATTGCAGACCACGCCCACCTCCACAGTTATATGCTAACAAGGCTCTGAATTTCTGAATTTGTACGTTGTACGTTTTTAATGGTACAATTACAATAAAGACGTTCTATTCCATTCTATTCTATTTTCATCTGTTATCCCTGGCCAGATATTACAGGTTTTTGCATCGGGCAATACTGAAAACACTTTTTCAAAACTCTTCATACAGCCTGCATTACCAACATGCATCTTGGCCAATCTCACCTCCAAAACTCACTCAAACCACCAAACCACTCCATACATGTCTCAGAATCAGCTCGGAGGACCAAAACACTGGCAACACCTCTCACTCAGAAAGCAACCATCATCACTCATTACACACTGACCTAAGAAACGTAAACAACGGGAGCATTACAAAAATGATGAACTTCATCATCACTTCATTCATTGAAGTTTGCATGATTTTGAACGATATCAGTATTTCATTATATAGTAAGAATCATACCTTTTCATTTGACAGTACTAAAGTTTAAGAAACAAGAATGAATCAGAAACTTGCTTTAATGTCCTTTATTTTTTCTATATCTTTGCATATAGTAATTTACTTACAAAAAATAACTCATGAAATTCCAGGGCTGCAAAAAACAACTAAATGTGTAGTATAATGACTCATACTGTGCAGTACTGGTGGGTTTTTGGCCTCAAGTTCTCATCAACATCACAATGAAATCAGCTGGTTGGAATGATTATTACTTCATTTTATTGTAAATATTCTGCTAAGATTTTCCATATATTTAAATCTAGTCCTGCTGAAATGCACAAAATTTGCATCAATCTGTTTTGAATGTGTTTTTTACAGGTTTTTTTTACAACTGCTTACACACAAAAAATGTACATATCACACCCTTTTTTGAAACCTCAAAGAGCAAAACTACACACCAAATCTCCAAAACCATCAGCTATTTCTCAGCCTTTCACTCAGTTTTCAATTGCATAAAACACTTTTTTCAAAACACTACAGACGATTCTCTACCTAAGACACAAACATCTGACAGGAAGTTACTTGCTCTTCTTTTCCAAACACAACCAATCAAAATGCTACACTTATTCACACACACACACACACACACACACACACACACACACACACACACACACACACACACACACACACTCCTCACATGTACAACAATCATTGCTTTAGTAAAGGTCAAAGGTCAGATTACCTGTTTTGAACAATGGATGCCAACAATGGACAGAGAGCTAGGGGAAGAGGAGGGAGAGGCAGGGGACGACAACGAGGACAAATTTAAGGAGGAAGAGTTGGAAGAAGAGGAGGAGGAGGAGGGGGGCAAGGAAGAGAAGGAAGGAGGGCCATCTCTGATAAGATCAGGGCCACATTTATTGATCACTGGTGATTCCCCCACCCTAAAAATAGTATAAAATGAAATAACTTATACAATTTATATACACAACCTAATATATAAAATAAATATTTGACACTTCACAGTAGAGATAGACAAGAAATATGGGGAGAGAGCAAGAAAGGGGGTGATATTGGAGGATGTTGCAGTTGCATGGTTTGCATCAGACCAGACTACCAGGCCACGGAGACTACTTTTGTTGTTGCGGTCCTATGGAGCCCTCTGGCTTGTCATACGTGTGGTGCAACGATGTCTAAAATTCTTTTTTCCCATGAGAGCATGTCAAAAATGATATGACCACAGACATTTTGTGGAAAACTGAGAATTGAATACAACTTGAATATAAAAACAATAGTTTATTGATGAAAGAATTCATGTTTTGCTGGCAATGTACATGGCAATTTCATACTTATTCAATGTTTTCATGATCTATTTCCTGAACCTTAGATTTCTGGTGATTGTGACATTTGCCCAGAAAATAATTCACTTATAAGGGTGGAATAATTTACACATGTATACAAAATTGCAATATTGCAATTCATGTTAAAAATGTTTACAGTAGACATAGATCATCATCATCACCATTACAGTCATCAGCAGCACTGTTGTCATCATCAGCATCTCTAATTATCCTGGTTCATCATCATAGTCATCATCATTTTCTTTTTCATCATCATCATCGTCATCGTCATCATCATCATCATCATCATCATCATCATCATCATCATCATCATCATCATCATCGTCGTCATCATACACCTTGGGACCCATCATTGATACAAACTGTGAAGCTGTGTGCCAAACGGGTCAACAGCACTTATATTGATAAAGGAAACTCGTTTTTTCATATTAATCAAACCATAATGACCATGTTTATCATGCTTTTATTGAGTCAATCCTGTCCTTTTCTTTTGTGTCATGGTTGGGTCACACATCCTTAAAGGAGATGAATTCAACCTTTATAGAACTGGCTCAGGTTTGCCTTGCACCAGCTCTTAATTATGCTGTTATAGTTTTAGACTGCTGGGGGACTTCCTTTGACACACTGAGCTCCTCTCTCCTCTCTCTTTCCATCTGTGTGCATCCATGTCCCAGAAATGCTTGTTACTAACCTAGCTCTGGGGAGCTTATTCCCCAGAGTCCTTGTGCTATCTCGCATCGCAGTTTTACTGGGATAAGGGTGGCACCTAAATCATGGTTGCAGCTGTCGCCGTGGTACTGCTCGGAGCCCTGCTACGCCTTGCCATGCCCTGCTACGCCCTGAACTGCTACAACTATTTTTTCTAGTCATAGTTCCATTATCTTTATTGTTAACCTGCTATGCCATGCAGTGCCCTGCTACGCCCTGCAGTTCCCTGCTACGCCATGAACTACTACAACTACTATTTCTAGTCATAGTCCCATTATCTTTATTGTCACTATAATTGCCACTGTTCATCGCCCACCAAGAGCCTGGGTCTGTTTGAGGTTTCCCCCTAAAAGGGAGTTTTTCCTCGCCACTGTTGAACTAAATGCTTGCTCTTGGGGGAATTACTGGAATTGTTGGTTCTTTGTAAATTATATTTGAGTGTTGAATTGAATTGAATTACTATAATTGCCACTGTTCATCCTACCCCCAACCGGCACCAGCAGACACCCGCCCACCAAGAGCCTGGGTCTGTTCGAGGTTTCTGCCTAAAAGGAAATTTGTCTTCATCACTGTTGCACTAAATGCTTGCTCGTAGGAAATTGTTGGGTCTTTGTAAATTATAGTGTGGTCTAGACCTACTCTATCTTTAAAGTGTCTTGAGATAACTCTTGTTATGATTTGATACTATAAATAAAATTGAATTGAATTGACTTGAATTCCTTAAACAACAAAACTACCTACGGGTACAAATAAAGTAACTTTATCTGACCCTGAACCTGAACTTGAACCCATACAATGTAAAGCCAGCAATGTGATGCTTACTTTGTACGTTGGGCCTCCCTCCCTGCAACACATTGCTGTATTACACGCATGGAAGTCTAGAATTAAAATAGAATAGAGTTAAAGCACAGTTTACTCAGCCCACCATCTTTGCATTACTGTAGCCAAACTGGAACCTGGATTGTGCAATTACGCGTCCTGATGTTCCAGCCCTGTTTCCATCACTTATTTGATTTTAAAATGTTCACGACTTTGCCATTTTTCAACATAACATATTATCTTGTACTGGATGAATGATCCCAGTAGCAAACTGGCATCATTTCCCAGAAATTATGATACATTTCAACACCACCAGCAGCGGACAGCGCTGCAATTTACAGCGCAGAGACGCAGGCGGCTGTGATTGGCTATCAGCTGCAAGAGCACAAGGTCACCTGGTGGAAATATAAAACAGGTCTGATAGGAGTGAACGTGTTAGTACCTGGTGAGGGAGGTAAAAGGAAGAACTTTAATCTGCACTGTTTGGACGAAGAGAGAGAGAGAGGATTTGTGTCTTCTGTCCAACATGAGACTCGTGGCTCTGGTTGTGGTGTGCGGGCTGATTGTTGGAGGGAGTGTGGGAGCAGCTCCGCCAGGATTCAACTCTGCACAGAGGACACATGCAATAGGTGGGCAACCTCATAAGATGAATTTGAACTAATAAATATACTATAACAATTTTATCGGATTTTATTTTTCATAGAAAGAGTGCATTTTACTTGACTGGTGGGAGGTTACTAGGTAGGATTTATTTACCTGAGTACTTGAATACAATTTTAGGTACTTGTGCCTTGCTTGAATATTTCCATTTTATGCTAATTTCTATATGTCAGTACTTTCCACTCTACTACATTTAGTTGACAGTTATAGTTTTTTTGCTGATTACTTTTCTTTAGAAAACATATATGTTCAACTTATGAAATCTAATTCCATTAACCCTACAGTCTATGAAACCGTTCAAATCAGCTCAACCTACAACAGTACAATTCTGCAGTAATAATCCAATAACATTATACATGTAATAATAATAATAATAATAAGACTCTAAAGTGGGACATTCTTCGCAATAAGTCATTTGTCTAATATTATTATCGTTCGTTAGACTTTCTTGAACGCAGGACTTTTGCTTTTTGTTTGAGGGGGGTTTACATTACAGTCAACATTTTTTTAAAGAAATCTCTGGTTCTGAAACAGCATTTAGGAATTCATGTTGGGTACCAAGATTTACAGAAAATGTCGTTAAACAGTTAACTGAATAAATAAAATATTATATTAACTTCTACTATATATGTGTGCGTGCATGTCTTAAATATGAATAGTAGAAGTGAATTTTGTTATTTAGTATAAATGACTTGAAATAGTGATAGTGCAGATGAGTTTTTCTGTGTTTTACTTGCTGTCTTTATCTCATATGTAGTGTTATGCATTGTACCTGTGTGAATATTACTCTGTATATTGCTTTCACGGGCTGACTGTAATAAGTCTTTTTTTTTTTTAGTTTGTTATTTTAAAACTGGCCTTGGGACAAGAGATGGAAATTAGCCTGTTAAGCTAACTCTGGCTCATTTACAGTTACTTTGCTGTTGATTAATAAGCACTGTTTCTGTCAAATAAACAAATGAATGAAATGTGTTTTATTGTCCTGATCCCAGCAGCAGGCTGCAGCTGCATGTATTCAGCTGCATGTATTCAGCTGATGTGTCCAGCTGTGAGCTGATGTTTGCTGCTGTTGTCCTCAGGATCAGTCCTCTCTGCACTCAGGAGAAGAACGGCAGGAGACTTGTTGGCGGAGGACGCCAACCCGTGTTTCTCCCTGAGAGAGAATGAAGACCAGCGGCAGCTCCTGTGCAACGACCGCAGGAGTAAATTCAACTTCAACCCGTTCGGCCTCCGCTTCGGGAAACGCTACAATGGCTACGTTTACAGGAGAGCCGTTAAAACAGCCAGGACAGATAAAGTTTCACCTCTTTCTCTCTTCTCGTGAGATTTGGAGGTGCCTACATGAAACAGATGTGTCTTCTACTGAGGACTTGTGTCCCATTGGTCCATTTGTGTTTAGAAAGGCCTTTTTCTTCAGATAAAAATGTTTCTGTGAATAAAACTTTTGTACCTACCTTTACTGTGAATTTCTTTTAAGAATTACGAGAGGTTAATAAAAGAAACGATCACAAAAAATACATTAAGATAAGGAAACCTAATGAATTAACATTTTGTAACATTTGTTTGCTCTTAGTCATCTCAGTATTTAGGAAATGCAATTGAAACAGTCCAGTCAGTGGACTTTTATGATGAAGGGGAAGACGTCTTAAATTACACAATAAAAGCACTCTATGGTGACCCAATTGTCATTTTCTGCAGTGGCTTTATCCAACCATATAAATGACACAACTGACGTACAGACGTCCTTCAGCAGCCAGATTTGTGGTGCATTATTGTGCAAATAAGCATCATATATGTTTGTATAAAGTAAATTAAAATAATCAAAATACAAAACTATTTAAAGGGTAACTTTTTTTCAACCTGGCCCCTATTTACCCATGTTTTTGTGTCTAAGTGACCGATGGTAACAACAATCTTTAAAATTGGTCTTGAAACGTTGAAATGGAAAGGATCCCTACGGAGGCCAACCTTTGTAAGGTCCTTTTTCTTTAACATTAAACTGAAAAATCGTATTGCTAAACACACGTCTCCATATAAATAAACAGTGATTTTTTCATCGAGAAACACACTTCATTCAAATTCGACAGAAACAAAATTAAACCAAAATCCAAATCACAAGCCGTCTTGCTGAGCACTCTCAGTCGGCGATGGTAAGAGCTCATCTTCGGGGTGGAGGATGTGCGACGGCTCAGATAAAACTCTGTGCTTGTCTGAGATTGGCTGAACGGAGAGGTTCTCAGCCCTTCTTCATCACCTTCATGGTAGACTGTACCAGACGAGCAAGTTTAGATTTTAGCTGAACAGAGAGTTTACCAAACCACACCGATAACTTTCTGATTGACACCAAACACCCCAAGTCTACGTAAAAAGTATTTGCTGTAAATGAGAGCACAAATAATCAACGCAAACTTTCCAACTGAACTGGTTATCGAGGTGAATACCAAGATGCCTGTAGGAATTGGTGGGGTTTTTTTGCTGTTAATGAATAATGGAGTATTATTTATTTTTATTTATTTGTTAATTTGACGAGGACAATGCACAGCTCCTTAGCAGTACCAGAGTTAGCTATAAGCTAATTTTTATCTGTAGTCCCGGACAATAACATCTCTGTCAAAAGGAAGGAGTATGATCCCCCACTGACCAAGGGTCCAGCACCTTCTCCTCAGTTTTCTTTACATTAATGATGAGGTGATTGCATCACACCACTGAACAAAAGTTTGGGGTAGACCAGGTACAGTTGGTACAGTTGAAACACCTTAATAAACGTGTGTGCACAAGCTTGAGCTGTAATTTTTGCTTCGGACACGCGTATTAGCATCCTCTTTGATCGTGGCAAATTTGAAGTACATGGGTTTCTCCAGTCCGAAGATCTCGGCAAAGTTGTTTTTCTAAGGTAAGTTTTTCACTTCATCACGTCCCTTCCACATTGAATAGCTTCTCATCCTCCAAGTTAACTTAGATTTTCATAAACCTTAATCTGTGCTCTATAACATATTGCATGACTTTGTATCATGCAAGTCATTGTAAAATCTAGAGAAATGTTCGAGGTAGTCAGCGGTGTACAGTTGAGACACAATGTATCAAAGAGTTGGCACTGCAGAGAGAGGGGGGGGTCCTTGTTACCATGGCTTTGGCAGGAAATGCCCCACATTAGGAGTTTGCGGTCCATCAGGAACTCACGCCATAAAAACAGTTTCTTCCATTCTGCAGTCAACCTCGTTAACAAGGCCCCGGACCCCCACTGACATTGACTCTCACCCCCCCCCCCCCCCCAACCCTAAACCCTACACTTTGCACTAACCTTCATCCTGGACTATATATCTGTCCATTGCACACAGTGCTTCATCTACTTAAAGAGCTATTTTCAATAATTTGTTTCCATTTTTGTAGTTATTGTTTATTCTTTTAAATGTATAATGTGTTTGTTTGTGTATGTATGCAATCACCAAGGCAAATTCCACGTAGGGTAACTACTGTGGCAATAAATTCCTTTCTGATTCTGATGGATGTCATTGATTATTAATATTTTAGTAGACAAGTAAAGGAAATGTCATATGAAAAATCACTTCTTTTCACTGTACCTGGTCTACCTCTACCTCGGAAAAAATATATAGAGGGGTCTGTGTACTGATACAACAGGCTGAGGATGGCAGTGTCATCAGAGAATTTAAAAACAAAATTTCCTAAGTGGCTGTGGGTGCAATTATTTGTGTACAAAGTAAAATGGACCGCTGACACATCCCTGAGGTGCACCTGTACTTTGGTAGATTTGGAGTCAGAGAGCGTGTTGTTAACCCTGACATTCTGGGTTTGTTCAAAAGGAATAAAACTTTACATTCATCCGATTCATTTTCTTGATCAGCAGCCGAGGCTGCAACGTATTAAAAGCAGAACTAAAATAATTTGAAAAAAAGCGGAGAATAGGCCTCAAGGACCTCAAGGTGCTTAAGAACAAGGTGAGTGCTATTGATTGCATCATCTGTACCCGTCCCTGCCTATAAGCAAATTATAGTGGATCCAAATAAGAATTTCTCTCTACTTTCAATGACGACATGTTTTTTTCAAAGCATTTCATGACAACTGACATTAAAGCCACCGGTCTATAATCATTTTCTGTAGGACAGGAGTTCTTTGGAATAGGATTTTTTCCAGACGGAAGGTACTGTGTGTAAATCGACCGACTGCTGGAAAACAGGGCCCCAGGCTGGAGGGAGCTCTTCAGCAAAGGTCTTTAAAAGAAGAGCTGAGATACCATCAGGGCCTGTAGATTTCCTTTTGCATACATGGCTGAATGTATGCAACGTATGTAGGTGTGAATTTTAAGAGGGTCAACTACTAACCTATAGGGATCAGTAGTTGTAATGCTAAAAGTTAAATTAAATGGAGTCTTGTTAGTTTGGCGATGTTGATTTCGGAGCAGTTTCATGTTAAAAAGGATTTTACTCTTTAACTAAAAAGGTCTCTATCTGAAGGGATCCTTTCTATAATGTTGTCAGACACTTAGAATAATAATCTGAGCCTGTCGGCAGCAAAAACATAACTTTTAGTGGACGGAAAGTGTCGATTTGCTCTTTGATTACACTGCAGCCCGGTTTGCGGCTGACAGCGTTCTCGCTCAATACTGCTGAACCAATTTCAAAGATTTTTGTTCCCATTAGTGACTTAGATACCAGTGCATGGGAAAATAGGGTGAACCCCCCCTCCCCCCCCAAAAAAAATAAAAATAAATTACCCTTCAACTACAACTGACATTAGTAGTGAAATAAGTGAAAACGCAAAATAACAGGTAACTCACCAAGGGGCCTCACCAAACAACTCTTCATAATATATAGGCTACACCTTTTGTTTTTGGGTGCTTTTAAGAAACGTATGTATAAGTATAATTCTATTAAACAGAAAATATATTAGGGAGAGATGTAGAAAATAATATAATATAAATGCTCCGGTTATCCGTCCAAAACCTACTTGATTACAGAAAAATCACAAAATAAATGCAGAACTGCTTCAGGCTCCATATCACAAAATGTATGTACGTATTAATATCAGTACATTTTCAAACATTGATTCTTCTCCTCACAGGTTGCATCATTAACAAAAGGTGACACTATTTGAGTAATTTTAGAAAAATCAAAACACATATAAACACTACCCTTTATCAGGTTCAAATTTATTAAGTTACACACAACACAAGGTCAGACAGTAACAACTGATGTTTCCACTCCTCTCCTGCTACTCCATCTGCCTTTGCCAACACTGAGGAAACAGGAGGGCAAGAAAAATCCACCTTCACACTCACAATGTCAGAGTGTTGACCCAAGTGTGCGGGCGTACCACATTTAGACGAATGCGGGAAGAAAACAGCGTCCTTTTAGGGTCTTTCTCTATACGTTAAGGGTCTTTCTCTTAGTGATTCCCTGTAGGGAACTAAAGGAACGACGCAGTACACTAAGTGCTGGAGGAGGACAGTGACCGTTTTGAGGGTTGTGTTTGATCCTGGTCCAAACAGTTGAAAGTACACAGGTCAGCTTACATCTCTTAACACTAACACAGCAACTTCAGCCTACTAACTGTTGGGTAGCCAATTTGGGTATTTTTTTTAAAGGAGCATACCAGTTTAGACTTAAAAAGTGATTTGCAGGAAGTAGATGGTGACCTAATGACAAACCAGGCTGGATGACATACGTGTAAACCTGAAATTCTCTCTGGCACAATCTCTAAAAATCACTGGTATTCTCCTTCAAAATAAAGAGTGTTACAGTCTAAGAGAGAGGGGACGTTATAAAAAGGAGTGTGTGCGTGTCGACAAGCCTCTCTGCATCATGGTGTTGTATTACGCACACGGGTGTGTTCAGATGTCCTTCAGGTCCTTCTGGATGCCCCACAGCGTGTCGGCGCTCTTCTTCAGCTGGCCCACCTCGCCGTCCGTCAGGGTCATGTTGACCACACTGCTCACGCCGCTGCTGTTCAGCACGCAGGGCAGAGAAAGGAAGACCTCCTCACCAATACCATACATGTCCTGGGAAAAAGACACACACACACACACAAACTTGAACAAAACGCAGTATGAAGGTATCCAAGCAGGTTTATAGGGCGAATAGTTTGTCTTCGGAAATACGCATTACCTAATGTTTACAACTTCCAGACATGCCCTATGTTGATTCGGATCTGCTGAATGGATGGATGGACAAACTTTTGTAAATACACTTTTTAAAACCTGAACTACAACAACAAGGAAGAGCGGGGCTGGCCCGGCGAAAACACTGATGGAGCGGAACCCGAAGCTACGTCGTGGTCACCGGAACAAGCAGCCATCTTCAGAAGTGAAACCATGCAGATTTTGGGTGAGTCAGTTTAACACAGGACAAACCCTTCTAGCAGTAGGAAAGACATACACTCATCCAGGCAAGTTAGTCTCATTCTCACGTTGAACGCAACACGTAGGGAGAGCGAGACAGGGGGATTAGTGTTACCGGCTAGGTTAACCTTTAAGCTGCTGTGTGCCTTTGTGTAACGAGCCCAGGTTAGCTTTAGCCATTTGTAACTGTGTGTGTGTGTGTGTGTGTGTGTGTGTGTGTGTGTGTGTGTGTGTGTGTGTGTGTGTGTGTGTGTCAGACCTTGACCATGGTGGAGACAGGATGGACACGGCTCATGTTCTTGACGATGCTCTCAGTCAGGTCTGCCACGCTCAGACCAATGGCCCAGTTAGTGTAGCCTTTCAGCTTGATCACCTCGTAGGCACTGTGATACAAAGCAGCACTGTCTTAAGGGCTGTGCAGTGTGCACTCACTCATTATGTCATGTATGTACATTAAAGACCAGGGTGTTTCAGCTTAAATTACTTTCTACAATCACTGATTAAGATGGCATAATATATTGATTATTATTCAACAACCTATGTTATTACAGTTTTGTTACACATAAGATTTACTAATGGTAAATATGCTTATGACGTCACTTGAAAATACACATGGGCTAAACAGAAAGACATCAGGACTTTGGCTTCTTATAGATATCTTTGTGATATGATTAGTCCAGTCTACTGGATGTTTAATTGGCTGTATAGCTTAGTTACTCAAAAGATATACCAAAATGTTTGTGTGATGGAAGTAAAAACAATGTAACTACCACATATTAGAGATATTTAGATTAAATATCAATTCAGTTTTTTGAAACTCAATCCTAACTCGTTTTATTAGCTGGTCATACTTCTGTCTCTCTGGATACTCCTCTCTCACATTCAAACACAAACCATACCTGTCCACTACTGCCTTGTGTGTGGCCTTCCACTGTTCTTTATCATTATCAGTGCCAATATCAGGATTCAGCTTCTGCAGGTTGACTCCTGCCACGTTAGCACCGCTCCACACTGGCACTGAAAACACACACACACACACACACACACACACTTATGACATCACTTGAAATCACACTGTGATGTAACTGTCAAATATGTTAGAATGTAAGATGTAAGAATACAATGAATGCCATGCTTGCTATGGTGTTCCTGAGGGTTGCTAGTGCGATAAAAGTAGGTTGCTAGTAAATATATAAATGTATGTGAACTTTTATTTGCAATCTTCCTGTAAGATCAGCACGCACGCACATACGCACAGGGTATGTTTTTCAAGTCACTCACTTTTTCAGTGTAACTTCAGAGAAACTACCCTGATGATGTCCTGCACACAACATATCTGACACATATCGATGCATGGTTACTGTAAAACCGATAAATGTGTACAAAAAAAAAAAAAAAAAAAACGTGATTCAATTTTTACTACTTTTGATTATGCTTGCTTGACATCTGACGTCACTATGTGTTCTTACTTTATTTGAAGATTTCCCTCAGTTATTTTGATGTGAGATTTGTTTCAAAAATCTAATTATTATTTTTTTATTTAATTTTTGTTAAAGATAAAATACAATTTCAGTTGCTCAGGACTGTTTGATCTGTTTCCACAATTTATATAAGAAATATTTTTTAGTCATTTGTTTGCAGCTCATTCTGTTAAAACAACTCCAAAGAAAAGTGTATTGTAAACTTAAAATCGTGTATCGAATTGTGCGAGGAGTGTTATGTTACATCCAAATTGACAGATATTCCTATGACTGTTAAGTGATAATAACAGATATAAACAGTCTGGCCCCGTGTGTACCTACCGCTGGTGTCTCCATGCTCTCCTAGCACCCAGCCGTTAAAGGAGCTGGCGTGGATGCCGAGGCGTTCGGCCATCATGTAGCGGAAGCGGGCTGAGTCCAGGTTGGTGCCGCTGCCGATGACGCGGTGCTTGGGCAGACCACTCAGCTTCCAGGTCACATAGGTCAACACGTCAACTGTGGAGGGAGTGTCACAACCAGAAGTCATTTAAACAAACAAACCTGTTCTCCCTAACAAGTCAAATACTAACGCTTTGTCAGTGGCGCTCATCAGATTCAGACGCAAAAGGCAGCCTTGTAGCATCGTCTACATAGTATGATGAGCAACAACGGTAGTGAGTAGTATTAGAGACAAAAAATCAGCGTAAGGAGGTAGGTTGGTGGGTGGATGGGTCAAACAACACAGGACTTTCACCCATGGGTTCATCTTCCGTTCTTGACCGACGTGTCACTGAAACATATATTTTGTAACCTAGTCTCGCTTTGTCAGACCATCCACATGCTGTGGAGCGGAGGAGGGTCTGACTAGTCCACGCAGCATTCCTGGATGGGAGAAAAACGTGCTCTAGTTTATTGGCATTTCTTTAAACCAATCACAATTGTCTTGGGCGGCGCTACGTGGCGGACGGAGCTGCTGAAAAAGAGTCATGCGAGAGAAAACTCAGATTGGACGGATAGTCTAGCTAACTGTCACGTTTCCCCAAGCGCGTTGAAAAAGGACGCCAAAGGGGTACCCAGAGCATCAGATATCGTCGCAGATGGGATAACATTGGAATTAGTTAAAAGCCCCCTGCGTCTGACAGGAGCCTTTCTGCGTCAGTAACTAACGCCAAAAGACCCCTGACCGCTGGGAGTAAGACTGTTGACCAAACCTAAAGACGATAATGTGTGTAGGGATGTCCCAATCAGCTTTTTTGCCCCCCGAACCCTGATCCGATTTTTTAAATATTGCCGAGTCCTGATCCGATACTTTTTTCAATTAAATTTTATTTATAGAATCAAATTATAACAAGAGTTATCTCAAGACACTTTACAGAGAGTAGGTCTAGATCAAGATCACTCTATAATTTACAAAGACCCAACAATTCCAGAAATTCCCCCAAGAGCAAGCAGTTAGTGCGACAGTGGTGAGGAAAAACTCCTTTTAGGAAGAAACCTTGGGTGGTGAGGAAAACTTCCTTTTAGGGAGAAACCTCCGACAGACCCAGGCTCTTGGTCTGACGGTGTCGGTTGGGGTGTGATGAACAATAAAGATAATGGAACTATGACTAGAAATAGTAGTTGTAGTTCATGGCGGAGCAGGGCACTGCAGGGCGTTACAGGATGTACACACTTTTATTTGCCTAGATTTTAAAGCTGCACACAGTTATTTGTTTACAAAAATAACTAACAAACTAAAAGATTCCTTCAGCTTAATACATTTAACTAAGTGCAGCTAGCATTTTTGTAAAAGTCATAAAATCAACTTCTACTTAGAATGGTGAAGAACTTTCTGGCGTTAATGATTGGAGTAAGGTGATCGGGGTGACTGTGGATCCCCAATCAGTTAAAACAAAATGCCCATATCGGCTCCGATCCGATACTTCCCGATCCGATCGGGACGTCCCTTAATGCGTGTGTTACTGTATTCACCTGGGTTGGAGACCACGATGATTGTGCAGTTGGGGCTGTACTTGATGATCTGGGGGATGATGGCCTTAAAGACGTTGACGTTCCTCTGCACCAGGTTAAGGCGGCTCTCACCCTCCTGCTGGCGAACGCCGGCCGTCACCACAACCAGGCGAGAGTTGGCTGTGACTGCGTAGTCTGGAGGAAGAGGAGAGAGAGAGAAACAAGATTTGATGAGGGATGTCTGGGGACGTTTTTCTTTGCAGTGCAGCAAAAAGAAGGGTTGGGTATCGTTTGGGTTTTTTCCGATACCGGTGCTAAAGCGATACTTTTAAAACAGACACACACAACGACAGTCGGCGACATTAAAGAACAGCTTGTTTATTGCTGAGGCCATATGTTAAAAACGAAATAATTTATTAAAAATGTAATAACTTAACACTAACTTATTTCACCATTAAACGACAAAAACTACCACCACATGGGAAAAGGGTATTTTACAATAACTTTGAATGCACCACGAGGCTACCTGCATTCTGTCAGCATTTTAACTGTTTAATCCAGCTGCTAGCTAGCGATAGGCTAACATTACCTGCTGCCAAGTGTAATGTGAACTAGCATCACGTGCAACGATGCTTCTGTTGCCTTCAACGTCTGTTTCGGAGCATCAGAAAGTAGCGTAGTCATTTAAGTGGCACTGAAATTAGGCACACAAATCCGCGTTGCTATTCGGTCCGGTAGATACTGAACCTTTAGCCACCGGTGCCGTATTAGCACCGGGTTTCAGTACCCAACCCTGGCAGCAGGTACTGACCTTTGTCAGCGACTATCTTGGAGGTCTTGAGGAAGAGACTGCCATGCTGCAAGTCCATCATCTCTCCTTTGAGACGGTCCTCCATCACATCCACCAGGGCCAGCTCATCACACAGGTCCTGTCCGCAGGAGGAAGAGGAGAGAGATGAGGAGAGGGAGGGCAGTAGGGCTGGGACCATATGCTTTTGTCCCGATTCGATTCTTTCCCGATACATGGGTGCCGATTCGATTGCCATTTATTGTGATTGTAGAATTATTGTGAATCATTAGTATTGAGTATTGCCATTTTCTTTTAGGTGAAACAGAAAATATTTAGGTGAAACATTGGTAAAAAAATGTATTCAAAAAGTATCGATTCTGGGGAAAAAAATGCCGAAAAATACAATTTTCAATTTGAGGGCAAGAACATAATTATGGAGGAGAGGCCATTTCCCATTCAATTTGGCAGGGGTATACTTTGTCAGTAGGGGTTTCATTTTTCAATTTGAAGGTTGATGGTAATGATGCATTTTATAACATCAACTTTATATTTTGGAATTGTAATGTTGTCATACACCATGCACATAAATATGACAAATGGAATTTCAATTTAACCAAAACATTTAAAAACACACCTGAGCTTCTACAGTTTGTGATTCACATCTTATCAAATTAGCTTGTTTTGACAGATCTACTGGGAAATATTAAGACATTTATAAATCATTAAAGAAAATAAAAATCACCTTACAAAACTAAACTACATTTTAAATCAATATCTGCTTTGTATTATGCTTTTCACATGCATACAAACTATATTTGATTACAAGTAACCAAAATATTACTGTAGTTTTGTACATTTTATTACACAGGCCTTTATGAGGCAGATAACAGGCCAACGTCAGCTATTTTCCATCCTAACGTAACTTCACTAAGCAAACAAGTACACATTTTCTGGTAAGTTAGTACTTTTACTGAAGTGTTAAAATAAATTGAGCTGGTATCACGTCAGTTTAAGTCTTCCACCATTGTGTAGGCTACATCTGGTTTTGCGAACACACACACACACACAACTTAATCTTAGTGCTGTGAGTTAAACGCGTTATTAACAGCGTTAACGCAAACCCATTTTAACGGCGTCAATTTTTTTTAATCGCAAGATTAATGTTCTTTTTGGCCTAGAAAACTTTGTAGTTTTTTTTCACATGCTGTTGCAACAACTAGTAACGTTAGAAAAACTACAACACCATACCGGATCTAGCTAGACTGGAAACAACAGGAACACCGCACACACTTGTTTGGGCTTGCGAGCCGGCCAAAGAGTAGTAGGCTAACGTTACGTTTTGAGTGGATGGCGAGACACAGAAATGGATGCCAATAAGATTCTGAACGGAAAGTTTACTTTTAAAAAGTTGTCGAGGGGGACAGTAGTTTCACTCATACACAGCCTGTACGACACGGAGAAAGCAGCCACACTCGAACTGCTGCAAAGTGCTGCAAACGCTGTCTCATTAACCGGTGATCACTGGACGTCAGTGAGTAATCAAAATGATTTAGAAGTTACTGCACACTAGATTGACTATGTATGTCAGCATATGGTTTTAGGACTGTGTTTGTATCGTTTTTTTGACTGTTTTTGTCATTTGGGACATTGTCCTCCCCCTTTTCTGTCCAGGAGAATTGTTACATTCCTTATTAGAAAAATGTA
Source organism: Sander lucioperca (assembly GCF_008315115.2). NCBI lineage: Eukaryota > Metazoa > Chordata > Actinopteri > Perciformes > Percidae > Sander > Sander lucioperca. The sequence continues at coordinate 28,532,163 of NC_050192.1, read as the reverse complement.
AAGGTTACAAATGTCCTGCTCTGGCATCCAGGGTTTTTTTTGTACTGTATACTGTTTGTACTGTATACACAAAGTGTTAGTGTTACATCTCAGTTAGGTTAGGTAATTGGAGGAATTGTGCGATAATGACAGAGTCACACGTTTCTTTTGTTTACAGTAAATAAAAAATAAACAAATACAAATCTTTGCATTAATTTGATTCCCAATCAAGATACACTGGTAAGAATTGCTTTCCATTGTTAATATGTACTTAAAAACAGTTCTGAAATGCAAAATAATACAATCTTATTCATGTGATAAAACATGCGATTAATCGTAACTATAGAAATTTGGCGATTAATCGCGATTAAAAAAAAAATAATCATTTGACAGCCCTACTTAATATTAATGATATAGGATATGCTATTTAAAATAAAATACAGTGTGTTCAATGGAGGAAAAGAAGTTTTTTACCCAGACATTTCTGTTTTGATGAAGTTTATCATACCGTCAGAATCTCATACCGAATAAAAGCCTTGCATTGGTCAATGAGTGGTTAGCACTGTTGCCTCACAACAAGAAGGTCCTGAGTTTGGGTCTAATAAATGTAAGGAACAATATATCAGCATTATTAGTATCTGTAAAGATATATTGGATCCATTAAAATGGCCATGTGACTGTTGGATATTGGATATTAGTAAAGGACATAACACTGACAGCTACTATACAGTATATTATATATGATATTTACACATGTGGCAAAGTATTAGATTTTTTTTTTTTTTTAATGGCTCCCCCCAACACATTCTGAACGTGTTGTGTCTTACCCGCAGCAGGATGCTGATGGCGCAGGCCATGCCCACCTGGCCCACCCCGACCACCGTCACCTTGTTCCTGGGGGGCTCAGCAGGGCTGCTGGCCAGAGGGCTGATCAGCTTCTGTAGGACTGAGGACATGATCACAGCTGCAGGGAGACACAGAAGACATGTCCCGGTTAGCGGGTCCCACAGCACAGGAGCTCCAACAGGACACAATCTGCTTCAATCTGTCTAAACTCATTAAGTATAACATACAGCCTCCAATACAACACACAGCCTGCAGCCTGTACAACAGCAGTGTACCTAAATGGAGGAGGAAGACTCACTTTTATATTTAAAAATATTCCAGTTCAGCACTGTTTGAGCAAAAGTAAAAAAGTAATCAAGCAGATAGTACTTGTCCTCAGGCTATTGATTATATCACTCCAATCAAGCTCCTTCAAATAACCATTTAAATCTACCAAAACCATTTCCCAAACCCAAAATAAACCATTTCTTTAATAGAAGTATTTGGCACCTGGGAATGCTACAAGGCATGATGGAAACTTTAAAGTTGTGTTATGTAATGCACTGCATTAATTTTTCTGGCTAGCTAAGTGCACAAGCTAGCGCCTACTGAGATTGCCATGAAAACATCCATGAAAACCTAAGAGATACCTATTCTCATTTTTTATGCTCATGTTGACTGACGTATCCGGTTGCTTGGCGTAAAAAACGTAATGTATGTAATGTTTTATATAGCGTGTATAACATTAGCTAATTATCTAACGTTAAATGGAAGCTACGCTGATTTTCAACTGGTTTTTGTGTCATTGCAGTGTGGGTTAATAGATGAACGGTGTTTGGCTTCCCTCCATTGCACTTAAAGCCCAGTTCAGACCAAAGATTCGCGACGAGACAAAACCATTTTAGAACATCGCAGGGAAAAGTTGTAGCGGTCTGAACTAGCCCGTCTCAGCGCAACTCAAACCAGCTGATGGTGTGGCTGCGACTCAGCTGTTCAAGTTGCAGAGGCTGGTTTTAGAACGTAAGGGTAGCCAATAGAGAAGTCAGCTGGTAAAGTCAGCTTTAAACTATAGAAATAAAATTATCCATAATCCATTTTATTTTTATGTTATAAACAGCAGAGTTTGACGGAGTCTCAACGACCGCCCGAAAGCACGGTAACGTTTTATGGTCAAGTGAGATAGAGAATGACTGAAGAGAGGGAGCGCCCAGCGGTGTTAGAACAAAGCCGTGAATCAGAAATAAAACGTGTTTTTTGCCGATTCATCACTAGAAATGCAACTGTAGCAATTAACTCAATATCACTATCCACATTCATATTTAGACGAAACAAATGATATATCCAGCTACAAAAAGTCAGAAGTTAAGACGGAAGTACAAAGAGGCGTTGTTATGGAGATGATACGTCTCGTCAGACAGAGACCGTATATAAAATGGACCAACAGATCCTGTTGCTCTGGATGGAGACCAGTGAAGGATAATAGAAGCACTTTTCCGGTGAGCGCTGAGCGTTACTGAGCAGCCTCCAACTGAGAGAGACGACGTAAATGTGACGTGAGCAACCTGTCTGAAAGTTGGAAGTCTTCTGGTAGCTGTGCCAAGAGAAATCTCAATCATTCCCAATCTAGCAGAGACGGAGAGCGTAGGTATATGTAAGGAGATAACATAGACACAGGCTAATTATTGATCACTAAAATGATAGTTAACATTAGTAATTAAACAGCTAATGGAAGTCCAAACTGCCTGAGAGCTTCTCCTGTACTATACGGTAATTCCTCTACTATGCGACAGTAAGTCTCGTGGTTATGACAATCGTTATTCTATTTTTATAAAAACATCTGCTACGGAGCCATAATGTGAGATACAAGGTAATGGAGCCTTTTATACATTGACGTGTTTCTTTAGAAATAAACAATGGACAAATAGTCTTTAAACGCTTCAGATGTAAAGTTATTCTCTGTCAAAGTGACGTCAAAATGAATGGCAGTCAATGGAATGCTAACGTCGGGTGATCGTTTGGTAGCATCAAAATGGCGCCATAGGAGGTTCGAGCTCTGAAGCAAAGCTTACCCCCTTGGTGTCAACTGGCAGGTTTCAGAACGCTGCAGACCAGTGCGTTGCAAGAAGTTGCAAGTTTCAACTTGTCTCATATCGAATCTTTAGTCTGAACTGGGCTTATCGTTAAATGCCAAACTACATAATCTTCTTAACAAAAATAAGAGTACCAACGCTGTGCTCCAAATGTACCTTTTGTTTTTATTCATTTAGCTAACTGTATTTACCTTACTTTTTAGCTCAAATCAAACTTTCGTAACAATAACTTATGACTACAAGAGGTAGTGCTGGGCGGTATACAGGTTCATACCATATACCGGTATTAATTTCCTGTATGATATGAATTTTTCATATACCGTAATGCATTGCCGCAAAGAGCGCTATGGCCAAAGTAATCTGCGAGTGACTTGAGAACGAGAACCCTGTTAACTGCATACCCTTCTCACTCATGGTCAGGGCATGAAATTGGCACCCGCCCACCCGCCAAATGCGGTTAACTTTTGTGATTGGCGGGTGAAACTGTCAATCTACCTGCCACGCTGGCGGGTAGCCAATGAGAATTGAGTGAATCAGACACCTAACTATCAGTAAGCAGGGTACGCCGTTGCTTATGGGCCTGGTCCAATCAGGGGCCTGCATCACTGGAAGACATTGATTGACAGCCGGGGCCCCCTATCGCATTTTCATTACTCACACAATCCCAGCAGTGCCATGTGCAGCCACTGACCAAGCGGGAGTGAGAACGGGTAAAATTAATTTCCTAGTTTCTGATATGAAGACGAGATGTGTGTGTGACTCGAACATCTCACATTTACCAACAAAACGTACAGCAAAAGACCGTGCAAAACATTTCAGACCGTCCTGCCAACATGTATAAATTTTAACATCAATGTACGCTGTAACGATTTTTCACTCTAAAGTCAGCGGCTGCTGTTTCAATCTGTCGGCTCTCTGCAGCGGGCGGGGCTGCTCCGTTTCCCCCGCGACTGACGTGCACACACAATCACACACGGACACACACACACACACACACACACACACGTACACGGTGGATGCAGGAAAAAATGCAGATGAGATGTACAGGATGACAAATTGAGGACAGCTACACTCGTTATTGTAAGTCCAATAAGTACTTTATTAAACCGTATGAATGTGTGTCCCAGGCCAGGTTAGGAAATTAACTAACAATGTAAAGATCAACAAGCCACTGACAATGACAGATATGTTCATATTTGATTCATTCAATACATTCTTATTTTGTGTCTTAAATCCACCAGCCTTTCATATTTTACCAACTTTTGCAGCATCCTGAGCCTTTTTGGTAAGGTTCCTAGGAAATCTCAGCCCAGAGTAATGAATTAATAGTAATAAGTATTATTCTCCCCAAAACAAGTTTCCTTTTTATTTATTTTTTTATTTTTAAGAACTATACAAAAAAAGAAAGTTCTTGTGTTATGGTGCGCATTCACCAGTGTTTTGTTGTTGTGGTGCGCGTAGGCTACTCCTGATTTTGTCAGTCATCTCATCTCTTATATGCAGTGGCGTAACGAGCCAACACCGGGCCCCTATGCAGGATTATCAAGGCGGGCCCCCATACAGCACGTGATGACGCCGCAATGTCCACGAGTAGGCTACCATCAGTAGGACAGGATAGGATCATAGAGACACAGCAATTCCTGTTTTTCACCTTTATGACACAAAAAAAAAAAACGTGGCTGGTGGTCAAAAAAGTTAACTTCATGCCCTGCTCACGGTAGTAACTTTATAACACAACAATTAATAACTAACTATCTTTAAACAGGATAAAACACCATAGCACACAACAATGTGTGACTTAAACAATTTCTAACACTAATAATTTTACATTTACAAACTTACACCGCCGGACGACATGTTGGGTAACATTAAAGCTGCTAGCTAGCCAGGTAGCATAACAGTCTGTTAAGCTGGGAGAGGCTCCAGTTGCTACTGCACATTCAAGAACAGAGAAGAAACCACTGTTGTTGCCAGTCGCTCTAACATTACTTGGTTGCGCTAACGTAACTCGGCCGTAATAACGTTAAAGACGTTAATGTCACTTCAAGCATGCAGCGGAGCAACATTATGAACGCAATAACAATCCACCTACGGTCCCGCTACAGACATGGAGAAAGACGGGTTCAATGATTAAAACACTGGATTTAAGATGTCTTGCCTCGCTGAAATACGTCCGCCAACCTACTAACATCATTCAAACATCAAAAGGAGGCTGACAGCGGCGCTACGTTCAGTCGCCCACTTTTCTACAACAATCTAACTTACCTGTGGCCAAGGTAGTGTTTATACAACTATCTTACAACTATTTTGTTTTGAAAGGGAAACAATGTTAAAGTTGTTGTGGAGCCAAGCAAACCCTTTAGTAATCAAAGCTTTTAGTAAATATGATGACAATAAAATGTTTGTGATATACTATGTACTCCTGACAGTAGAATAAGCCATTATAAACCTATATAAACCGCCAGAATCTTAAAAAATACAGTGATAAAATGTTTTGGTCATACCACCCAGCACTAACAAGTAGAGATGTCACGAGAACCGATACTACCGATACCTTCCAGTTCTAAAATTACAAAACACCAACGATGCCCATTTTTTGAAGCACCGTAGGCACCGTTTGCGACGATGCCAGTGTTAGCAGCATCGGTGCTGCGCCTCTTCCGGAACTGATGGGGGCAGTATACGCTTCAGAGTGTTCCAGTCGATCGATTCAGGAGGTGGTGGTCACGAAGAAGTGGCCAAAGTCACGTCCTTCTACTTCCGGTACATACGAGAGTCAACTCTACCCGACCTAAGAAACGGCATGTTCACTGCAAAACTCACGGTCCTCTTTCCAATTTAGCTACAGCCCTCCTCTCTTGGCTTCAAATAACTCACCGTTGTCGGCTACGGCCGTTGAACAGGCTACACGTTGTAAACAGCCGTGGCTCACTTGGCTGCTCCTCAGGTAACATTAGCCGTTAGCATGGCAGCGTTAGCCAGGACCAGTCGGGATCACTTTACTGGCAGTGTCTCAATTGTTTTTGCGAGTAACCAACTCGGGTACTCTAGCTATATAATTCAATGCGAAATGACAAAATGCCCATCCCTTGTAGCCGTGATAAATTAGCCTGAAGCTAATGCTTAGCTACCTGTTCAGGAGGAAATTAGCCATCTCGGCGTCCTTTTGGACTCTAAGCTGCCAATATTTACCCAGGGTTTGTAACATCTCTGGGCATGCAACTGTTAGAAACACTTGTTTTTGCACAGTACCTTTTGAAAAGATGCCTGTAAGTCTGGAATGTGTCTGGGGACACTAGTTGTTACACTATGACCATTCATTACACTTATGTTATATGCTCTATTGCACATGTTTTGTATGTCTTCTGACATTTTGATATTTTTCAATATATTTTAATAAAGAAGTTCATGTTTCAAGGTAAAGTACATGGAATCTTAGAAAAAAAAAAAACGTGATTTTACCGTGGTATCGAAAGCGGCATTGAGAATCGTGTTATTTTACTGGTATTAGCACCGACTACGCCTGCACGATATTGGAAAAAACTTACATTGCGATATTGTTTTTCCTTGCGATATATATTGCGATATGAAAAAAAGACAATTTTTTACATAAATAGCCCCATTTAGAAATACTAAATCATTCTCAACTACTGGGGTGATTTTGTAGGGGAGTGCATCTACAAAGAAAATAAAGGAAATTTTCTTATGTGAACCAGTCTTTGAACTTTAATGCTTTACAAAAACCACAGCAAGTAAGCGCTGTGATTACTCTTCTGAAGTGATTTTGGAGAGGGAAATTAGAAAGAAATACACTGGTTGACTGACATGACACCATTGTATTCATATAATATCAATCCAGGCTAAAGTGAATGATATAAATAATGCATGCATGTTGCTTCCTCTAAATTTCAGGTTGTGGTCGACTAGCGGGGCCTGCTTTGGTTGTTTGATAAATTGATTAAAATTGATCATGATTGTTGGTTTGCTGTGCATGCAGAGCCTGCATATCACACAGCAACAAACTGTATCCAAGAGCACTTAAATCAGTGTAAATTACATTATATCAGAAACAGACTGCTGTTGTAGATTAGTGCTACGTTTCCAGTAGGGCTGCAACTAACGATTATTTTCATAGTCGATTAACCTGTCAATTATTTTCTCGATTAATCGATTAGTTGTTTGATCTATAAAAATGTCAAAACATGGTGAAAAATGTGGATCAGTCTTTCCCAAAGCCTAAGATGACGTCCTCAAATGTCTTGTTTCGTCCAAAACTCAAAGATATTCAGTAGAGGTCGACCGATTCATCGGTTTTGCCGATTAATCGGCACCGATAGTTGATTGGTGGAACTATCGTCATCGGCAAAAATCCATACCGACAGTTTTTCCTGGTTGTGTCCGTTGCTGGAGCGGCTGAGAAGCGCGCGCTGTCATTCATTACACAGTACGCGAGAGCTGAGAAGGGTCTGCTGGCATCATGCATTACAATAGCGGCCTCTAGAGGCGAAATAAAAACTATCACTGATGCCTCGTGTTGTTTATTTGACACGTGTTACTGCTGGAGCTGTGTGCTCCTGGTAGGGTCTCCCAAGGCAAAGTGGTCTCAGGTGAGGGGCCAGACAAAGAATGGTTCAAAAACCCCCATGAAAAAACCGAGGTAGAGATGGAGTGACCCTGCCCGGAGGAAGCCCGGGGCCCCCGTCTGGAGCCAGGCCCAGATGGAGGGCTCGTCAGCGAGCGTCTGGTGGCCGGGTTTGCCACGGAGCCCGGCCGGGCACAGCCCGAAAAAGCTACGTGGCATCCATCTCTCCAACCCACGGGCCCACCACCTGTGGGAGGAACCGCTGGGGTCGGGTGCGCTGCCACATGGGTGGCAGTGAAGGTCAGGGGCCTCGACGGACCAGACCCGGGCAGCAGACGCTGGCTCTGGGGACGTGGAACGTCACCTCTCTGTGGGGGAAGGAGGCGGAACTTGTGCGGGAGGTGGAGCGCTACCGGTTAGATCTGGTGGGGCTTACCTCTACGTACAGTCTCGGTTCTGGAACCATACTCCTGGATAGGGGTTGGACTCTTTTCTTCTCTGGAGCTGCCCAGGGTGTGAGGCGCCGGGCGGGTGTGGGGATACTCACAAGCCCCCGGCTGAGCGCCGCTACATTGGAGTTTACCCCGGTGGACGAGAGGGTCGCCTCCCTACGCCTGCGGGTTGTGGGGGGGAAAACTCTGACTGTTTGTGCATATGCACCAAACAAGAGTTCGGAGTATTCGGCCTTCTTGGAGACCTTGAATGGAGTCCTGCATGGGGCTCCAGTGGGGGGACTCCATAGTTCTGCTGGGGGACTTCAACGCACATGTGGGCAATGATGGAGACACATGGAGAGGCGTGATTGGGAGGAACGGCCTCCCTGATCTAAACCAGAGTGGTTGTTTGTTGTTGGACTTCTGTGCTAGTCATGGATTGTCTATAACGAACACCATGTTCGAACATAGGGATGCTCATAAGTGTACTTGGTACCAGAGCACCCGAGGCCAAAGGTCAATGATCGATTTTATAATCGTTTCATCTGATCTGAGGCCGTATGTTTTGGACACTCGGGTGAGGAGAGGGGCGGAGCTGTCTGGTGGTGAGTTGGGTCAGGGGGTGAGGAAGACTCTGGACAGACCTGGTAAGCCCAAACGGTTAGTGCGGGTAAATTGGGAACGTCTGGAGGAGGCCCCTGTCCGACAGACTTTCAACTCACACCTCCGGCGGAGCTTTTCGTGCATCCCTGTGGAGGCTGGGGGCATTGAACCCGAGTGGACAATGTTCAAAGTTTCCAATGCTGACGCTGCGGCGAGGAGCTGTGGTCTTAGGTGCCTCAAGGGGCGGTAACCCACGAACACCGTGGTGGACACCGGTGGTCAGGGAAGCCGTCCGACTGAAGGAGTCTTTCCGGGATATGTTATCCCAGAGGACTCCGGAGGCAGTTGCAAGGTACCGAAGGGCTGCAGTCTTTGCCGTGAAAGAGGCAAAGCAGCGGGTGTGGGAGAAGACATGGAGAAGGACTTTCGGTCGGCACCAAGGTGCTTCTAGAAAACCGTTCGCCACCTCAGGAGGGGGAACCGGGGAACCATCCAAGCTGTGTACAGTAAAGATGGGACGCTGTTGACCTCGACTGAGGAAGTAATAGGGCGGTGGAAGGAGCACTTTGAGGAACTCCTGAATCCGACTAATACGCCCTCTATATTAGAGGCAGACCTGGAGGATGATGGGGGATTGTTGTCAATGTCCCAGGCGGAAGTCACTGATGTAGTCAAACAACTCCACAGTAGCAAAGCCCCTGTGATTGTTGAGATCCCTCCAGAAATGCTCAAGGCTCTGGGTGTGGAGGGGCTGTCTTGGTTGACACGCCTCTTCAACATTGCGTGGAAGTCTGGGACGGTGCCTAAGGAGTGGCAGACCGCGGTGGTGTGTGCCAATTACAGGGGTATCACACTTCTCAGCCTCCCCGGTAAAGTCTACTCCAAGGTGCTGGAAAGGAGGGTTCGGCCGATAGTCGAACCTCAGATTGAAGAGGAACAACGTGGATTCCGTCCTGGTCGTGGAACAATGGACCAGATCTTTACTCTCGCAAGGATCCTGGAGGAGCCTGGGAGTATGCCCAACCGGTCCACGTGCGTTTCGTGGATTTGGAGAAGGCGTATGACCGGGTCCCCCGGGAGATACTGTGGGAGGTGCTGCGGGAGTATGGGGTGAGGGGGTCTCTTCTCAGGGCCATCCAATCTCTGTACGACCAAAGCGAGAGCTGTGTCCGGGTTCTCGGCAGTAAGTCGGACTCGTTTCAGGTGAGGGTTGGCCTCCGCCAGGGATGCGCTTTGTCACCAATCCTGTTTGTAATATTTATGGACAGGATATCAAGGCGTAGTCGGGGTGGAGAGGGGTTGCAGTTCGGTGGGCTGGGGATCTCATCGCTGCTTTTTGCGGATGATGTGGTCCTGATGGCATCATCGGCTTGTGACCTTCAGCACTCACTGGATCAGTTCGCAGCCGAGTGTGAAGAGGCTGGGATGAGGATCAGCACCTCTAAATCTGAGGCCATGGTTCTCAGCAGGAAACCGATGGAGTGCCTTCTCCAGGTAGTGAAAGAGTCCTTACCCCAAGTGAAGGAGTTCAAATACCTTGGTGTCTTGTTCGCGAGTGGGGGGACAATGGAGCGGGAGATTGGCCGGAGAATCGGCGCAGCGGGTGCGGTATTATATTCAATTTATCGCACCGTTGTGACGAAAAGAGAGCTGAGCCAGAAGGCAAAGCTCTCGATCTACCGGTCAGTTTTCGTTCCTACCCTCACCTATGGTCATGAAGGCTGGGTCATGACCGAAAGAACGAGATCCAGGGTACAAGCGGCCGAAATGGGTTTCCTCAGGAGGGTGGCTGGCGTCTCCCTTAGAGATAGGGTAAGAAGCTCAGTCATCCGTGAGGAGCTCGGAGTAGAGCCGCTGCTCCTTCGCGTCGAAAGGAGCCAGTTGAGGTGGTTTGGGCATCTGGTAAGGATGCCCCCTGGGCGCCTCCCTAGGGAGGTGTTCCAGGCACGTCCAGCTGGGAGGAGGCCTCGGGGAAGACCCAGGACTAGGTGGAGGGATTATATCTCCAACCTGGCCAGGGAACGCCTCGGGATCCCCCAGTCGGAGCTGGTTAATGTGGCTCGGGAAAGGGAAGTGTGGGGTCCCCTGCTGGAGCTGCTCCCCCCGCGACCCGACACCGGATAAGCGGACGAAGATGGATGGATGGATGGACGTGTTACTGCGCGCTGCACGGAGAGCACATGCTGTGCGGAGAAGGCTGACATCAGATGCGCGTTTAAAGCATCGACAGCAAAAAGGTATGTATACAGTACATATTAATTTGTTGAATAGATGCTGCATTAGTAGAGAAAGAACAGCACAACAGTATGTTTGTTTGCTTTCGAGGCTGAGATGACGCTAAACATTAGTAGTAGGCTAACTTACCTCAAGCGGTTAAAACACTGACAAAAATAAACGCAAGTCCGACCCAAATGTCAGAATCAGAACCCTAAAGGATTGTCCACGATCCCAAACGGCACCTCTGATTCATATTTAGATAATTTAATAACAGTTAAACGTAGAGACTTACTGATTGCTGCAGCTAAAAGCTAACGAGTTAGCCGTCACGGGGGTGTCTTTGGTGTCTTTTTAGCCTTTACAGGTGATTTTCTATCTTTTTTCGGGGTTGTTGATCATTAAATCCAAACTATTACATCCAAGATTTATCCACTTGATGTCCATAATTCATCACGTTTTCGGTCATTTCTGCCGCTAACTCCGTGCTACCCATAGACAGTAGGTGCTACCGACAAGGGGATCTCCCATGATGCCTTTGTTTATGTTTTCAACCAATGGGAAGGGAGGTATGTCACATTACGCCTTATATGGGCATCCAAGCGAGAACAAAGAGTATAAAGTGGGAAAGATAGATCCCTCCAGGTCAGAGATCGTCTGTTACCGTTCTACAGAGAAGAATGGCGTCACTGTTTTGAGATTGTTTGTCCTTTATATGAATTATAATGCTCATTATGTTAGTATGTTTTGCACTGGATGACTCCAAATATTTAGGAGAACTGTTTTAGACAACACACATGCTTGTGTAGCATTGCTATGGGTGTAATATCAATAAATATGACATTATTATTTTGATTATTGGCAAAAGCATCTGGACTTTTGAAACAATGTATGTATTTTGTCAACTGTATAAGTTATAAATACTATCGGTCGATTAATCGGTTATCGGCAAATACGGCTCAACCTAGCTATCGGTAAAATCCACTATCGGTCAACCTCTAATATTCAGTTTACTGTCACAAAGGAGAGAAGAAACTAGAAGATAGTCACATTTAATAAGCTGGAATCAGACAAATCTTATTTTTTTTTAATAAAAAAAATGACAAATAATCGATTATCAAAACAGTTGCCGATTTAATATTTGACAACTAATCGATTAAATTGATTCATCGTTGCACCTCTAGTTTCCAGCGTCGCAGCTCCGAACCATAACGTTAGTTGGGACAGACGCCTTGTTTCTTTAGGCTAACTATGTTAGCTTTAGCCTGGCTGGTAGCAGCTTTCTGCGGTGAAAAATGGTTGGGAGACGTCGTGATGACGTTGCATTAATCAGGTGATTTAGTTTGTCTTTGCATCGAACATAAAACACTGACTACTGTAGCTTCACTACCCATGGAGAAGCATGTGCATCACTGTGTAAGCTGCCGCTTACCGTACTTTTCTACTCACGAGAGAGCCTCACGTCCCATAACATCCCCTCCCCGTCGGACTAACGTTATGTCACATGACCACCTGTCTTAAAGGGGAAGGGTCAGCCGGTAACTATCATGGAAAAGGAGAACAGTGAAAGTATACTTTTTTTTTTTTTTTTTTTTTTTAAAATCAAGCAGCAAAGAAGTTGTAGCGTCAACATCGCAAAGTCCTGCGATGTGACTATCGCGCATGCACACATCATGATGTAGACAAAACAAAATATCGTGCAGCCCTAGCACCAACTACTGAATTTTTGGTATCATGACACCCCTACTAACAAGAGGGCATTAGAACTGTTCTTCTCAAAGCCCAGGAATGTCCAAATTCAAATTGCAAAGTTTGTCAATAGGGATGTAGGAAGAATTATTTATTATTTAATTAACCTAATAACCCCCTAAAATATCCACTGACTAAATACCTTTAACACAGAGGTCTCTCAATCCACTCCCACAGGGTCGGAGGTCCATCCCCCAATTGTTGCACAAAAACCTGTGGGAAACACTGCTGAACTATACTTTGTTCGATACTAATTATAGTATAGAATGAAATAAAAACCACTACACCAATTACACCGAGGTGACACACACTGTAGTCAAGCCTCTCAAAACACAGCACCACACACATGTGAGCACAGCATTATTAGATCTTGGTAGAAGCATGCTGCAGCTGACTCACTGACGCTCACGAGATTTACTCAATTTACGATAAATTTGGAACTGAATGGCTGACCCCTCCACCCCGGCCCCCGTAAAATATCCACTGACTAAATACCTTCAACACACACAGAGGTCTCTCAATCCCCCACCCCTTTCTCACTATCTGTACAACTCATGACTCTTTCCTTCTCTCACATTCCACTCTTACTACGTTTCTCCCACTTTTCTGTCATTCCTTCCTACTGAGATGGCTATGTTCAGTTTACTGTTTCACATGCCAGCTATGCATGACACTCAGGGCAGTAAATGATATCTGGGTTACAGCATATATTAACTTCAATGTATTCCCACATTGGTTTATGCCGGTCTGTTACTACACAAACATTTCCAACTTGTGTCACAAGTTCATTTCGTCCTTCAGTGTTGAACTTCCTCATAGACAGTAGTGCTCATGTGCACTCTGTCAGCAAGTTGTAATATCAACAGGAAAAAAACAAAAGGTCAAAGGGACATTACATGATAAATTATAGGAAGCCCAGAGACTACAAAGTATTTGAGCAAAAACACAAAAATAACTGAACTGAGATAAATCAATTACAGTGTGTTAATCTTATTGTGCATAACTCAAACACAGCACTGTTTAGCTGTCAGTAAAAGGGTAATAACAGGCTGATATCATATATCAAGGTCAGATTACTGTAACACTTAAAATGGTGGTACAAAAAGAAGGTGCTGTTCAAAGAATGGGACACAGTCAGTGTACAACTGAGAGGAAAATCATACTAGTTATTACATATTATACATAACCATTATACAAAAAAAACAGAGATCCCTGAAGGGCCCAAGGCCCTCTGCTTGGGAACCACTGACCTTAGTTCAGTGTGCAGAAAGAACAAAGCCCTGTGAGCTCAGTTGTCCTGTAATATTTAGCCTGCCGTCACATGCTGCCAACAAGTTCAGATATCAGCTCAAATCAAGGACATATGGACACTTGAAATAGGCGTGAAGGGGAGGGGCTTTATGTCCAGAAATGGACACACCTCGTGGCTCTATGGGACTGTCCCGCTATCTGGCATATTCAGGAGACAATAAGCTACTGAACCACACAATGCCTCACTTCACCCTCCCCAACATCAATTACATAATCGGTTCACCAGCCTCATTGCTTAGTGCATGCGTCCTTTGATTTAAGTGAGGGGACATGCTGTGTTGTTCCTCTCTTTTACGTGGTTTTGGGTTATGTAACAGCCCGGCCTCGGCCATGCAGTAGCCCTCGATTTTGATGACAGTGATGAGAGACTGTAGCTTCTTAGTTGGAACAACATGAAAGGTTAAACTATGCAGTTAACATGAATACAGCGCTTCTAACTCTTAATTGAGAGGGGAAATTCAAGTTCACTGCCAGTTCATTAGGATGGTGTTTATTGCCTGTGTGGCGCACTCTTACTCTGCTGCACAGCGGGAAGACAGCCACACGTGATCGTAAATACAGATACGTAGACGTTAAAGTGATGGAATGTAAAAGAAAAGCCCAAGCATCTTTAATTGCACCAAATACCTAGATTAATGAGCTACAACAGCTGCACCTCGAACACCTAGTAGTATCAGATGTTGAAATCATCCAAATTTCGACATCATAAAACAATAATTCATGACGCTAGGCTGCCCGGTCTTTGTTCTAATGACTCCACTAATAACCACTAATGACACCTTAGTTTAACTTGGTATTCGATTGAAAATGGTTTCTTGCAGCGGGCATTTCAACTCTGAGCATCCATTGCTGCTGAGGCGTTCGGCACGCAGGCACTGTTCGGCAGCCCCGAACCTGCCAAAGAAAAAATAAAACAATACATTGAAAAATAAGCAGAATACTTACGTTTTTACACACGTTTCTGCAGGATAATATGATCCGTTATCTGGTCCGGTGGAGGAGAGCGTGCGGAGTCCAGCGGCTGGCAGAGAAATGGAGAGAGAAGGCTGGTGTGGAGCCGAACGGGTTTCAGTGGTGAGGAGGAGAAGGAGGGTGGGGGGAGGGGAAGGGTTAGGGGAGGAGGGGGGAAGGGGGAGGTTGGTTGCCAATGTGACCTAGATGGGTTCACATGTAGGGGTCAAAAAGCTTAAGTTGTAATTGCAATGAAAATACAATAAAAACATTGTTTAAAAAAAGTGCATACAACACAGATTTTTCATAGATACAGTACACTAGCTAGCCTTTTAATTTTGCTCTCAAAGTGCACCAGGTCCACCCCCATTGTCACACAAAAACCTGCGGGAAACACTGCTCAACAATACTTTTTTCGACACTACTTCCAATAAAATCAATACACCAATAACTCCTAGGTGACACACACACTGTAGACAAGCCTCTCAAAACACAGCACCACACACACGCGAGCCTCTGTGTGTTAGTTTTTCTTGCAGCTGAACACAATGACTGGATTGCTGACGTCCTCATTGAACCCAACAAGGGCAATTGATTGTCTGTGCACTGACTCGCAGCTGGGCTCAATTACAGCAGAAAGCCCTACTCTCCTTGAATAAATGAGCCAGAGCACAACTTTCATTTTACAAAACGATCTTAGTCCAACTTCACTGCTTAAGACTTACGTACCTGAACTATCCTACTGATATATGTTTCTGGTTACACCTGCTTTCGGAAAGACAGAGTGTAAATAAATGTACTGAAGCTAATTTGGATCCCTTATGCTTGGAATGTTTGATTTTAAAGGTGGTTTTATCACCCAACATTAATTTTAACAATCACTTTATACAATCCACCTACATATAGGCCTAATACAACTTTTTACCAGGATTTTGATAATTTGCTTAAAGGATCTGAAAATATTGTGCTTGGAGATTTCAATATAAACTGGATAAAAACAACAGGCAAAAAATGATAACATTTAAACATACATTGCACCAAGTAATACAATTACCAACAAGAATTACTAAGACAAGTAAAACTTTAATAGACCTAATTGTTACAAATAAACCTGAGCGAGTGACAAAAACATATGATTTACTAACAGGTCTATCTGATCATAACATGATTCTGATGATTAGGAAACTTACTAAAAAATACTACATTTTCCTTCAAACAGAATCATAATTATGTGAACTAGAATTCCTAAAAAAATAAATCACTTTCAGAATGAATTACAAAATATACATTGGGATAGTGTCTTGCAAACCAGCCTGGTCTCACAGAATTCTATGAAATTATTAACTGTTAACTGTTAACAGCGCATTACGTGGTGGTGGCATGGAATGTGTGAAAATTCTGTGTGGCCAACCACGGAAAACAACGCCAATGTAAAGTCAATGAGAAGATGACGTAGCATTAGGAGCGACTACGGTAGCGAGTAGTATGAAAGCCCAAAAATCCGCGTAGGGAGGTTGGTTGGGATGGTGGATGGGTCAACCAACACAGGACTTTCACCCAGGAGACCGGGGATCATGTCCCACGTGTCACGTTTCCTAAACCCAACTGTAACCATCTTTTCTTCTTTTCCTAAACCCAACCGTCCCGTTGTTGTCCTGCGTGTCATGGAAACGTAAGCCCACCCATGACCTTTTCCTTAACTTAAGGGGCCGTGTTCATTTCACGGAATTCTTCCGTGGGCCCATCACGGAATTTTCAGTGATTCGTGTTCATTTCACGGAATTCTTCCGTGGGCCCATCACGGAATTTTTTGCGATTCCGTGAAACTGCCACAGATTTTGAGTTAAGGGGCCGTGTTCATTTCACGGAAGTGAGATCAGGATGCCGACAAATGTTGTGACATCCTAATACTGTAGCAGGAGTAATTCAAAAGTTCACATGGCCTCTTAAGTGTAGACGTAGAAGGACTCTGCCATGGATAAATGATGACGTCTGTCAGTTAATGAAAAAGAGGGACCAAGCGTTAAAAACATCATTGTTTACTAAATTGCATACAGATATTTTTAATTACAAGGGACTACGAAAGCGAGTTGAGAAAGGCAAAGACAAACTACTTCATACAATTAATAGGTGAGTCAGGTGGGAATCGTTCATATCTTTGGAAGCATATAAATACAATCTTAAATCACAAACCAAATCAATACAGAGAAATAAAGGAACTTAATATTGGAGGGGTGGTAACCACCGACATTAAGGAAATTGCTAACGAACTAAATATATACTTCATACAATCTGAATCAATCAATCTAAATGGACATACATCAAACTTTCAACAATCACAAAGTGGGAATGATGTATAGCTAGCAGTCAGCTCTCTTCCTTTCATATTGTACATGCCAATCATCCAAAAACACACGCCATTTTCATAGTACCATTGCTTCACTTGATAAATCTTTTTATTGATGAGGGGAAATTCCCGCAAAGCTTTGAGACGGCTATTATCACCCCGGTTTATAAGTCCAGTGCAATGACCGAGGTTAGTAATTACAGACCAATATCAATTCTTCCAGTAATGTTAAAAGTACTTGAAAAGTTAATTGCTGACCAACTAATGAGCTATCTTGAAAGTAATCAATTTTTACATTCTATGCAATTTGGATTCCGTAAAAAGTGTTCAACTGAATTGGCACTGTGTCACTTCACTGAGAAGATAAAACGCTAACTCGATCAGATTAAACATGGTAGGAGCAGTACTTTTGGACTTGAAAAAAGCCTTTGAAACCTTGAAACTGAAAAGTCATGAGATACTTGTCAGCAAACTGAAATACCAGGCTGTTAGCTGGCTTATCTTATATTTGGAACATCGACAGCAGTGTGTCAGATTAAGGAATATAAAAACATCACTCCTGAATAGCAGAAATGGTCTGCTGCAGGGATCAGTTTTGAGTCCTATTCTATTTTGCTTGTGCATAAACTATCTACCAAATATATGTAAAGAGAGTGAATGTCAGATGTACGCAGACAACAGTCTTTTATGTATCTGCAAATACTTCCTGTCTGGCCTTGGAGATCTTGGGGAGACAGATGCTTGCGGTTTCAGAATGGCTACAAAGGAATCATCTAATGCTGTGTCAATGTGCATTTCAATAAGAAAGAAAATTAATGAGAAATTTCAAATCACTATTGATACAAAAGAAATAGAGATTGTAAACAAGTTTAAATACTTAAGTGTCCTCAGTTAAAGTTCGATAGACATATAAAGAAACTATCCAAAACTGTCAAAACCAATCTGAATTGTTTTAGGCTTATACGGTCGTGCTTATCCTTCAAGGCAGCTAGTCTGTACCTGCATGCTATTATTTTTTCACACCTATCTTATTGTACTACTGCCTGGGGTCAGGCTTCAGAGTCAGACCTCTATCATTACTTTATAAACAAGTTCTAAAAATATTAAACCCATAAAATGGTATCACTGCAAAATTATACAGAAATACAATCTACCTACTTTTAACAATTTTATAAACTTTGCATTTTTAAAACTTATTTTTAAGTGTTTAAATGGGCTGGCCCCAGACGTGGTGTCTGAACTCATTACACAGAGAAATGATGGTCGGACCATGACAAGAGGAGTAGTTAACCAGAATTGTAGAGTCCAAATATGCAGAACAACTTTTGGTCAATCCTCCTGATCAGTTAATCATTTATGGAACACAAAAGCCAAACTATGGCTTAAACAACAACAGAGATGGGAGCACTAATGGTGTCCTTTGGCGACACAATTTTTATGTAAATTCTGTTTTTATTTGATTTTATTCTTTGACAATGTAATAAACTGTTTGTTGTGCTGTGTTTGATGTGATTGTTTTTGTAAAAGCCTGACCAGGGACAAGGACTGCAAATTAGCAGAGGCCAGACGTCCTGAAAAAACCTTGCATCTCTCACATTTGGTTGTGATAATGCTATAGGTAATGTCCCTGATAAATAAACAATAAATAAATAAAAAATAAAATGAGATTCACTCCTTTATTGAAATTGAGTACTGAATGGCCGACCCCTCTGAAATAACCACTGACTAAATACCTTCAACACACACAGAGGTCTCTCAATCCCTAGTCAATGTCCTTGACGTTCCACTTGGCGCGCTCCGTTGGCGCTGAAAAATCCGCCGGATTCCACTCATTTAGGCCGGATATCCATTACCTTGGGCTTCCTCTGTGTTGGCGTTCTAACCTCTGGTGGATTTGTGAGGACTATGGTTAACTGCTCCTCAGATCTCTGCAGGGTAAATCCAGACAGCTAGCTAGACTATCTGTCCAATCTGAGTTTTCTGTTGCACGACTAAAGCTACTTTTGAACGTCTACATGTTCCACCAAAAAAAGCTCCTTCCCGAGGCTATTTTGCAGAGGCACCGCGGCTTTTCTCCGGTGCTTAGCACCACCCAAGACAATTGTCATTGGTTTAAAGAAATGGCAATAAACCAGACCACGTTTTCCTCGCATCCCTGAATGCTATGAGGAGTAGCCATACTCTCCTCCAGTGCGCTTTGGAGGAGGGTCTGGGCATAGCGTAACTACTCAATCCTCCACCCCCTTTCACTAACTGTACAACTCATGACTCTTTCCTTATGGAAGACTGTGTGTCATTTAACCGTTTGCCATGGAAGATTGGGAAATATGGTTAGAGTTCAGAACTGTAATTCGTTATCCCTCCCTGTCTCTAGGCCTATGAGATATCTTCTTTTTTTGGAGTTTCCACTCATCAATCAGGCAGACCCATGACAACCACCAATGAATGGTAGCATGTTAGTTAGACTACTCAGGTAGCATTTCACTTTCTGAAGTGGGTGGCACATTTCATTTCCATTTTACTGTAACACAGAAGAGATCCATGAGCCTAAATGCATCGCTTTTCATGGAAGAGAGGTCATTTTAAAAATTGCACCCCAAACTATAATCATCTCTTCATAAATGTGGTAGGATTGGATGCCAAAATGTGATTGATGGTGCTCCACAGTCTGTTATATTAAGGGCAGAACATTTCATTTTTAATTTCATTCTCATAGCTGCAGCAGCAGAGTTTTCCAAACAAAAAGACAAAAGTAAAATAAATAAAAACTATAGGCTATGCATTATAAATACAACAGTAACAATTTCAGTATTATAATATATAATAATATAACACAGACTGGGGCCTTTTTTGGACTAAGAAATAGTCACTGTAAGCTAGACAGGCTGTTACTCCTTATCAGGGTGGACCTGGACACAGATGGACTTTCACCTGTAAATTTAACATCATAATGCTTCAGGGAGAGTCTCATTGTAGTGGATAAAATACTTATCTCAACTCAGTGATGCACTTTGTCCAGTCTGCATAAACATGTGGTTCCACCTGTTAATATAATGTGACCTATATATTATTATATGATTACAGAGGCTTCGCTCTCTCTCTCTCTCTCTCCCCATACCCACTGGACTCTGTGTAATAATCCTTCAAGGACTATGCAGTACTTTGTATTGGCCTTTTTTATTTTTTTTATTTGACTGTTAAAGTAATTTTGTGTGAGCTATACTGGACACCTGAATTTCCTCAAGGGGAAAATTAAGTATCTATCCATCTACCTATCTATTTGATCAAGATTCTTTTATAATTTGTGATACAGTCACATGTGAATAACATCATCCTCTTCAGCCTTGTCTTCCTTAAAAAAAACGTCTCTGCTATCAACAAGGTTTGAAGGTCAGTTGTCTCAAGCGTCTCATGGGTTCAACGGTAACTAGGTCACAGAGAAGAAGAGAATTGCAGACAATATTTAACTCCTAAGAGCCTCTCCTCCTTTTCCTTCCCTCTTCACTGATCAGAACAGCTCTGGTTGATGTATTTACTGTAATTATTTGCTACATTCACCTTACTGTTATTTATTCACAAATATGAGGCAAGATGACTATATTTTTTGGAATAAAAAGTTTCTTTCAATGTTAGAAGCTGATTGTTCATTTCATTTTGCAATGTGAACACATTGCAGTTTGCTCCAACAATAAAAATGACAGCCAATGGTGGCCCATACATCCATATAAACAGGCTGTTCCCTGCATGTCTCTGCTGATGCTGCACGTCACACATGATGATGGTGATGGTGGTGGTGATGATACAGGCTGGCACCCAATAGGCTGCTGCAGTTGTGTCTCACTCTTCCTCCAACGGGTAAAGAACACTGATCTCTTAAAGGAGCTCACTCAGCTGCGTCCAAGGTCATTGTGTGTGTGTGTGTGTGTGTGTGTGTGTGTGTGTGTGTGTGTGTATGCGTGCGTGCGTGTGTGTTGGAGAGACCGTTGCATGTGAAGAGTGAGGAGAGTGACGGAGGGATTAGATTGGCCAGTGGAGGAAGGCGGGGCTAACAGGCAGTTACATAACACAAAGCCCCCCTACAAAGCAGCCTCACTCTATCTTTACCACTGTGCCTCATGCAAACATACTCAACGGTTTCACATATTTCTCACAATATTCTGTCTAAATAGTCCTCATGTTGTGTGTCTGTGATGAGCAAACACGCTGCTCTGTCCTTGAGGCTGCTGGGTTAAATGTAGAGAGAACAAGGCTTCATTGGGGAGAGATAGTGAACAAGGCAAAGCTGGTTGAGGCTGCAACCAAAATGGATGTCGATATTTTTAAGTTTAAGTTTATACTATATATTTGTTTATACCTGTTAATTTAAAGTGACTTTAGTTGCCATTTGCACAGGTACACGCACAGTGGAATTCTTGCCATTTAAACAAAGAAAAGACCAACAAAGAAGGGATGAGAAAAAGGGAGATAGAAATATTGCCAAAAAGAAGCAACACAGAGAACAACATTAAGAACAACATTAAGGTCGCACACTAAAATAACATTAAAAGTAAAGTTAATTATCGTTTTTTTCTACCGGACCGTATTTTCCCATGCATTGGTGTCTAAGTGCCGCGGACCAGGCTGCAATATATCCTACAGATTCACAATCAATTAGCGTCCACTAAAAGCGTTGTTTTTGTCACTGACAGGCTCAGATTATTATTCTAAGTTTCTGACAACATTAAAGAAAGGATCTCTACAGAGATAGACCTTTAGTAAGATCCTTTTTGACTCACTATACTCCATTTAAACCAGCATATTTTCACATGTAAATGGCTTTATTAAGGGTTTATTTCAACCAAACCAGAGTAGTGATTGTTGGAACAGTGGAAAGATGAATCAAGACTGCTTTTGATAGTTTTATTTTGTTTCTGTCGACTTTGAATGAAGTGTGTTTAACGATGATAAAAGTGTCATTTATTTAAATGGACTGTGGAAAGATTGTAGAATGATAACGTTGCCACCAGTAATTTAGTTCCTTCCTGTTAAAAGCCTTGTTTCCCCAATGGATATTTCTATTCTAACGCCGACCCTGTTACTACTTATTTACTGTGTACTTCTACTTCAGAGGAAAATATTGTACTACTACCTGATAGAGACATGTTACTTGTTACATTGCATATTCTGATTTTACTCCCAAACTATGACAATTCAAATATGATGCATTATTATTCATTAAACTATCCAGCATTATATGATAATGACAATGCCTCTCTTTTACTTAAAGTAAACATTTAATTGCAAGACTTTTACTGTTGCGGGATAAATAGTTTTTCTATTGATAGTTAACAGTTTTGTTTCAGAAAAAGTTTTGAGTAGTAGGGTACTTGTTCTACCACAGCCAACCTTGCCAGCTACAGAAAGAGAGAAAAGTACAGCAAGATGGCATTTGCCTGGGGCCCCCAAAATCACTACATCCGCATCTGAAAAACATACCCAAGTCGCGGCTGCTCAAAGACCGGGGAAATACATTTAGCGGAGGTATTAAAGGCATAATATGTAGTGAGTATCGCTAACTGTTTGTAAACACAACGTTCAAAGTTGGTAGAAAGAGAGGAATGAAACATTATTTTTGGATTGTTTCAGGGTGGTTATATTCTAAAGCCCAAATAAACACACAATCACCTCTGCGGGAAAGGTGCCACATTGTCGGATTATGAGTGAATGCAGAGCTTCATCTTGTCTGTGTATGTGTGTCTGTGTCAGTTAAACTTGTGCGTCGGTATGTGAGACGCTAAGGGGCAAAGTGGCAGTATTGGGAATGAGAAGGGGCTGCACAACCTGCACGCTGTTATTGGCTAGGGGGTTACATACCCACGTGGGGCCCAGTGGCTTTTGCTGACACCCAGAAACGTCACGGCAGAGGGCAGGGTTTCTGCACATACAGACACCACCACACACTTCTAGTGGGTCATAAGGGACCGTCCCAGCTGCTGCACAGAGGGCTGTTTATTCAAAGTTTATTAATATTGAACATGTCCAAATTTGACATTGAATGTTCTTGGGTCCTCTGCAATAAACCTGCCAATTATAAAGAAGATCATATGAGCAATACTTGAGAGGACACACAAACACACAAACTATTTTGAAATGTAAAAAGCCCAAATGTAAAAGCTTTTTACATTTGAAATGTAAAAAGCCCATATTGTGGTTTTAGGGGGAAATATTTCTTCGCCTAGCACTGTGCAGCGTCCTTGGGCTACAGTGAGGGTTGGCAGATATGGTCTGTGAGTACATTTTAACATGTCACTCTCAGAAAAAAAGTAAACAAGCATTTTCCTTTAAAGTAGGTTATTTGTTGGATAATACATTGTATTAGTGTATATTATTCGTTTTTGCACAATGCAGTGCATTCTGTATTATTTAGAATAGTAATTTAACATAAAAGTGGAAGTGATCTGTAACAGCTTTGTAACTTTTTTTTTCAGCTTAACTGATAATTAGCAACTATTCAATTATTTTATTTGCTGAAACTCTGATGTCTTTCTTTTTCTTCATGTAAACAGCCAGGTAAGCTGCAGTGCACTGCAGCTGTGTGAATGTACACAATGCTGGGTATCAAAAACAAAATCACATACAGGTCAGGATTACATAATGAGAGGTAAGCTGCTGTATGTGTTAAATTGTGCAGTAATTACTGTAAATAAAGAAGTGAAATTGACTATGTGCACCAATGTTTACACTTTACTGACACTGCAAGGGCAGCCTGCTTACCCAGAGAGGCAATGTTAAAACCTCTGGCCAATCAGAATGCATGCAGCTCCCGGACAGCAGCACCTACCAATCATAAATCAGCGTGTGGACAAAAGCACCATTTGTTTTTTGTCAGTAAGGGATAACGTTTGGCAGGCCTAGGGGCCAAGTGGGTCAGACGGAACAATTCCACCTTCCACAACTGCAGCTTATGGTTTAAAGTTAGATCTTAACTGTATCTTCACATAGAGCAGTTCTGTCCGCTAGGTTTTCAACTTTTTTCTACCATTTCTACATTTTAAAATATTAAAGTGTCTATATGTAACTTTCAGTCTATGTTGATTCTAGCAGCCGCTTTGGACAGAAGCAGTAGTGTTTTTAGAAAAGATCTTTATGACAGCAGGTGTTGTCATAAAGATCAGTTATGTGATTTTCTACATAGCAATAGCTTATTTGAGGACTTTCAGTCAGGATTTAGAAAGCATCATAGCACAGAGACAGCACTGGTGAAAATCACTAATGTACGGTGTTCATTTTAGGACATCCTCAGATCTCAGACTCAGGTGTCAGACTCAAACGAAACGGCCTCAGCGTCACAAAAACCTCTCTCATCCTCAGACCAAACGGCATCAGCCTCAGACCAAACGGCATCAGCCTCAGACCAAACGGCATCAGCCTCAGACCAAACGGCATCAGCCTCAGACCAAACGGCATCAGCCTCAGACCAAACGGCGTCAGCCTCAGACCAAACGGCATCAGCCTCAGACCAAACGGCATCAGCCTCAGACCAAACGGCATCAGCCTCAGACAAAACGGCATCAGAAAAACCTCTGTCAGCCTCAGACCAAACGGTGTCAGGCTCAGACCAAACAGCATCAGCCTCAGACCAAACGGTGTCAGCCTCAGACCAAACGGTGTCAGGCTCAGACCAAACGGTGTCAGCCTCAGACCAAACGGTGTCAGGCTCAGACCAAACGGTGTCAGGCTCAGACCAAACGGTGTCAGCCTCAGACAAAACGGCGTCAGAAAAACCTCTCTCAGCCTCAGACAAAAAGTTGTCGAATTAGCTGTTAGCTATACTAACGTTAGCTTGCCTGTGGAGGCTAACGGCAGACCGCTACAATCAGCTAGCGGTTAGCCGAATGAGCCGTTAGCTAAACTAACGTTAGCTTGGCTGTCAACCGGAAGCGTGGAACAGATCGTGCAGTGTCGTAAATCCTCGTATAACAGCGCACACATCCAAGTCAGTCATTTTTTTTTTTTTTTTTTGCTTACGTCATTCCCCATACGCTCTAACGGACCAAGACCGTTCTCTTAATACATCCATGACCAAGACAGCCTGGTAGAATTTTTTTACTATGAAGAAAATTATTTGGATAAATGACATGTTTTTTATTTTGAATCTTTTAATTTTATTTGAAAATTTTATATCTATAAATGTAAATGATCTGAAAGAAAACCGAATAGGCTAGTCACCAATTTAAAAATGACATGAAATTATATTTTAAAACCTTAAAAAAGGACTGACAAATAAGAAAGCCATCCGGACTCTGAACATTTACAATGCCTTACAACCTCTTTAATGTAAATTTAATGCGCCCCTTTTTCGTGTATGTATGTATGCATTTAATGTTTTCAATGTGTTTATGGATCTGTACTTGAATAATAAAGTTTTTTGAAGACAAAGACAGCCTGGTAGCGAAGCTGATATAGCCTCTTGATTCACATTAGATAGAAACTGATGATTTAGGCTAAACAAACGATATTTCATGCAACAGTGAAGTTTTCATGTAGTTACTACTGATTTCTGATTTTGAAATGATATCCAAATTTGAAAAATGGGTCATTTTAAACCTTGTTAATATTGATGACAATGTGGTCAAACGGAAAACGAGCCATATTTCATTTAATTTAGCCCTCAAAAGTAGAATGGTGTGTTGTTTCGTTATGGACTTTCATATTAACAGCAAGAATTCAGTCACAACCAAATGTACAAAGGGGCGATTTTGCTTTAACAATTAACAGGTGAACCAGAAGCATACAGGTGAAACTCGAAAAATTTGAATATTGTGCAAAAGTTCATTTATTTCAGTAATTCAACTTAAAAGGTAAAACTAATTATATAGACTTATTACATGCAAAGCGAGATATTTCAAGCCTGTATTTGTTATCATTTTGATGACTATGGCTTACAGTTTATGAAAACCCTCAGAAAATTTGAATATTGTGAAAAGGTTCAATATTTTAGGCTCAAAGTGTCCCACTCTAATCAGCTAATTAATCCAAAACACCTGCAAAGGGTTCCTGAGTCTTTAAATGGTCTCAGTCTGGTTCAGGAGAACTCACAATCATGCAAAAACGCTCCTCGGATATTACCTGCACAGTAACACACCTAATCTAAGTATTTCAAAAGGTCGAACACACATACAGATGTCTAGATACAGTAAAATCGCTACGTGATTACCGTTATATCCGAGTTGCATTTTAACGGGGCAGTGCAAGTTGCTGCTGTGGTTTAGCTGAAGCTAACGCAGCCTGAGCTTTCACGTTACAATATAAAAGGTGTTGACCGTTGACTTAACTAGCACGCAAACAGTTCATTTACATGTCTACGAGCATGTTAGCAAACTACACCAAAAGACAAATACTGAGGAATATTGATAGAAAGCAGGGGAAACTAGTAGGCTACTTCCATACTTTTTAGCATTGGCTAATTAGCAACCTGCCTTCCATCAGATGTAGCTTCCGAGCTAGCTAGCAGCTAGCCCCAGAAGCTCATGAAAACAAGGCTTTCACCGGAGCAGTCTTACGTTATTTCCGAACCACTCTTTTCGTTTCAAAGTCGGAAATCAAATGAACGAAAAAGTACACGGACCCAATTACAGTTCACTGTTGTTGCATGAAATGTCGTTTGTGTTTAGCTTACATCAGTTTCTGTCATCTAATGTGAAACAAGAGGATATGAGGTTTGCTACCGTCTTGGTCCGTTCGAGCCATAGACTGTATGGTTCGAGCTGATGCCGTTTGGTCTGAGGCTGATGCCGTTTGGTCTGAGGCTGATGCCGTTTGGTCTGAGGCTGACACCGTTTGGTCTGAGGCTGACACCGTTTGGTCTGAGGCTGACAGAGGTTTTTCTGATGCCGTTTTGTCTGAGGCTGATGCCGTTTGGTCTGAGGCTGACGCCGTTTGGTCTGAGGCTGATGCCGTTTGGTCTGAGGCTGACGCCGTTTGGTCTGAGGCTGATGCCGTTTGGTCTGAGGATGAGAGAGGTTTTTGTGACGCTGAGGCCGTTTCGTTTGAGTCTGACACCTGAGTCTGAGATCTGAGGATGTCCTAAAATGAACACCGTACTAATGATCTTCTAACTGCATCAGACAAAGGACTTGTCTCCGTACTTGTCTTATTAGATCTTAGTGCTGCATTCGATACTATTGACCATACCATCCTCTTACAGAGACTGGAACATTTAGTTGGCATTAAAGGAATCGCACTAAACTGGTTTAAGTCCTACTTCTCTGATCGATCGCAATTTGTTAATGTTAACAATAAACCCTCCAATTACGCTAAAATTAACCATGGCGTTCCTCAAGGCTCAGTGCTTGGACCAATTCTATTCTCCTTATATATGCTTCCTCTAGGCAATATTATTAGGAAACACTCAATTAACTTTCACTGTTATGCGGATGACACCCAATTATATCTGTCAATCAAGCCAGACGAAACCAGCCAGCTAGCTAAACTTCAAGCTTGCATTAAAGATATAAAATCATGGATGGCCTACAATTTCCTGATGTTAAACTCAAACAAAACCGAAGTTATTGTGCTGGGCTCCAAACCCCTACGAACCTCATTAGCCGAAGATATAATTACTCTGGATGGCATTGCCTTGGCCTCCAGTACTACTGTCAGAAATCTAGGAGTTATTTTTGATCAGGATCTATCCTTTAACGCCCATCTAAAACAAACCTCTAGAACAGCCTTTTTTCACCTTCGTAACATTGCTAAAATTAGGAACATCCTATCTCAAAATGATGCAGAAAAACTAGTCCATGCATTCGTTACTTCCAGGCTGGACTACTGTAATTCCTTATTATCAGGATGCTCAAATAAGTCCCTTAGGACTCTCCAGCTGATCCAGAATGCTGCAGCGTGTGTTCTGACAAGAACTAAGAAAAGAGATCATATTTCTCCTGTATTAGCTTCTCTCCATTGACTTCCTGTAAAATCCAGGATTGAATTTAAAATCCTTCTTCTGACCTATAAAGCTCTAAATGGTCAAGCTCCTTCATATCTTGAGGACCTCTTAGTACCTTATTGTCCCACTAGAGCACTACGCTCCCAGAATGCAGAGTTACTTGTGGTTCCTAGAGTCTCTAAAAGTAGAATGGGAGGCAGAGCCTTCAGCTATCAGGCTCCTCTCCTGTGGAACCAGCTCCCAATCTGGGTTCGGGGGGCAGACACCATCGCTACATTTAAGACTAAACTGAAAACTCTCCTCTTTGATAAAGCTTATAGTTAGGGAGTGAGGAGTTGCAGTGAACGCCTAGACCGGCGGGGCAGGGTGTATTGCTGCAGACACAGCACCCCTGCTTTTCTCTGCTTCTCTTTACAGTCATCAGATTTACCTATCGTATAATCAATAATATAGTGCCTCTCCTAGTTATGCTGTTATAATTCTAGATCTAATCTAATGGCTATGGACCTGCTACACCCTGCTACGCTCTGCGATTCCCTGCAATGCCCGGCTACGTCCTGCTGCGTCCACCGCGTCCACCCATGCTCTGCTGTGCCACGCTATATCCTGTACCGTCATAACCCCAACCGTCAGACACCGCCCACCAAGAGTCTGGGTCTGCCGAGGTTTCTTCCTAAAAGGGAGTTTTTCCTCGCCACTGTCGCAATAGCCACTGCTAATGCTTGCTCTTGGGGGAACTATTGGAATTGTTGGGGCTTTATAGAGTGTGGTCTAGACCTACTCTATCTGTAAAGTGTCTCGAGATAACTCTTGTTATGATTTGATACTATAAATAAAATTGAATTGAATTGAATCTTTTCTTTATGGTGATGTATTGCCCACTGTAGATTACTGAGTTAGTGTTACCGAGAGGTCATAGTTGCGATCGAACGAGCAAACAGATGCATCGTTGCATTTCAAGTGTTGCATACGGTAACTTAGCCTACTTAGGATGTATCGTGAGCTAAACAGGGTAACAACGTTATCACTGTCACTGTGTCACGATCCAAAGCATTAAAGGTTTGTTGTCGCAACCAACGTAGTAATAACTTCCATCCATCCATCCATTTTCGTCTGCTTATCCGGGGTTGGGTCGCGAGGGGAGCAGCTTCAGCAGGGGACCCCAAACTTCCCTTTCCCAAGCCACATTAACCAGCTCCGACTGGGGGATCCCGAGGCGTTCCCAGGCCAGGTTGAAGATATAATCCCTCCACCTTCCTGGAACACCTCCCTAAGGAGGCGCCCAGGGGGCATCCTTACCAGATGCCCGAACCACCTCAACTGGTTCCTTCCGAGCTCCTCACGGATGACTGAGCTTCTCACCCTATCTCTAAGGGCGACGCCAGCCACCCTCCTGAGGAAACCCATTTCGGCCGCTTGTACCCTGGATCTCGTTCTTTCGGTCATGACCCAGCCTTCATGACCATAGGTGAGGGTAGGAACTGACCGGTAGATCGAGAGCTTTGCCTTCTGGCTCAGCTCTCTTTTCGTCACAACAGTGCAATAAATGGAATGTAATACCGCCCCCGCTGCGCCGATTCTCCGACCAATCTCCCGCTCCATTGTCCCCTCACTCGCGAACAATACCCCAAGGTACTTGAACTCCTTCACTTGGGGTAAAGACTCATTCCCTACCTGGAGAAGGCACTCCATCGGTTTCCTGCTGAGAACCATGGCCTCAGATTTAGAGGTGCTGATCCTCATCCCAGCCGCTTCACACTCGGCTGCGAACCGATCCAGTGAGTGCTGAAGGTCACAGGCCGATGATGCCATCTGGACCACATCATCTGCAAAAAGCAGCGATGAGATCCCCAGCCCACCGAACTGCAACCCCTCTCCACCCCGACTACGCCTCGATATCCTGTCCATAAATATTACAAACAGGATTGGTGACAAAGTGCAGCCCTGGCGGAGGCCAACTCTCACCTGAAACGAGTCCGACTTACTGCAGAGAACCCAGACACAGCTCTCGCTTTGGTCGTACAGAGATTGGATGGCCCTGAGAGGGACCCCCTCACCCCATACTCCCGCAGCACCTCCCACAGTATCTCCCGGGGAACCCAGTCATATGCCTTCTTCAGATCCACAAAACACATGTAGACCGGATGGGCATGCTCCCAGGCTCCCTCCAGGATCCTTGCGAGAGTACGCACAAAACGGGGCTGAAAATGTGCGTACACCACTTCCCACGCAAAGGTTGTGATTTATAAAAAACAAACTTGATGGGAGAATGTGCGGTCCTCCACGCAAACTCTGACCCATGCATACGCACATTTTGGAGACAATGGGAATTGGCGACGCAAATGGTGAGGTGGTGAATTGATGGCTCACGCACATTTTTTCACTCCATATCATCCACGTTACCATGAAGATTAAATCCAGCAGTGCTATTTGCGCTTGTACTTAGTGATACTTGTTCCATAAACACCTTGTAAAATCCAACTCAAATCTTTAATAAAAATTTGTTATTAATGTTAAATCGGGGCTGTCTCACCATCACATTGTCCACTACGGAGCGCAGGAGGAGGAGATGGCCCGACTGCATGGAATACAGGATAGCATTTACATACCCTAGCATTAGATAACAGAGAGAACAGTGTAAATAACTAAATATCTGTCTTTAATACTGTGCACATATCATCAAATGTCAAAGTCTGGAAATATAGCCGATAAGCTCTCGCGCTGTTCGTGACAAAACCTGCATGAAGAAAAGTGTGTTTGCCTATTAGACTTTCGTCTTCAAATTGTATCTCGGGGTTGGGCCACTAGTTGATGCTGTGATTTTGGCAAGGTGTTAACAGTCACAATATGATGTAAACATATAAGAACTGCGGTGAACCCATGCGTAATGCTGCATGATGGCACTGCTTGCCCTGCAGGTGTCATATGGTTCAGAGAATAGTAGGAACCAAATGCAGAGACAGCCAGGTAAAAGTGATTAGCTTGAGGATTTAATCACCAACAAAACATATACAAACAAAAGGAGTCCTGGATACAGCAGGCAAAAGAATGTACTCTAAGTCAAAACAGGAATCACAGGAAACAGGAACCAGGAAAATTGAGACAGACTCCCCCCCACCAGAGAGTCCCAAAACACAAGGGGCAGAAACAACCCAGGGAGGGCGGAGGGGTACCGGAGGAGGGACAAGCAAAAGTCAACCCAGGGAGGGTGGACAGAGTCCAGAGGAGGGACGACAAAAAGTCAAAACCCAACCCATGGAGGGCGAAGGGATGTATGTATGTTGCATGTTCCTTACAAATGGGGCACCATTTGAAAGGGAACTAAACAGGCTTTCCAACGGTATAAGATTTATTGCCAAAAAGCATTGTTACCACAGAGAAATAATCTACCAAACACAAATTTCCTTACTTTTTGTGCTAAGTTTATAATCTTCAACTTTATCACTACAGTAAGGCTTGTTTGGATATAATATATAGTTCTGTTAAATCTTATCATATAGGCCTGGTATATCGAAGCTGTCCCTGAGTGCCGTAATGTCTGCCATTTTGGACGGTATTATTAATATAGGTAGTCTATAGATCAGGTTTCCCTACACTGTGCACTACACACTAAGAACAGGCCGCATTTATAACTCAATTTGCAGCAATTGCTGAATGTCTGAGAAGTTTTTTGCTTTTTCCCCGCCAGTCGTCATGATTCGGCGTAACGAAAGAACAACTGCCAGGGTCATTAACATACTGATCAGCATTCATGAGGTGCTTTGACTTGACTATTTATGGTTAAAAATGGGCGTGTACAGGGAGGGATAAGAGGCTGATTCACGTGTGCACACTTGTGGGTAATCTGTGATTTATAAAGGGAACATTGCTTACAGATTTTATAAATCTGAATTGTTTTTGGCGTACGCCATTTTTGGCTTTTGGCTGTACGTACACTTTTAGTAAGGATCCTACGCACTACGTTTTATAAATGAGACTCCCGATCTGTTGTTCCACAACCAGGACGGAATCTGCATTGTTCCTCTTCAACCTGAGGTTCAACTATCGACCGAACCCTCCTTTCCAGCACCTTGGAGTAGACTTTACCAGGGAGGCTGAGAAGTGTGATACCCCTGTAATTGGCACACACCCTCTGGTCCCCCTTTCTGAACAGGGGAACCACCACCGCGGTCTGCCACTCCTTTGGCACCGTCCCAGACTTCCACGCAATGTTGAAGAGGCGTGTCATCCAAGATAACCCCTCCACACCCAGAGCTTTCAGCATTTCTGGACGGATCTCATCAATCCCTGGGGCTTTGCCACTGTGGAGTTGTTTGACTACCTTAGTTACCTCCACCAGGGAAATCGACAACAATCCCCCATCATCCTCCAGCTCTGCCTCTACCATAGAGGGCGTATTAGCTGGATTTAGGAGTTCCTCAAAGTGCTCCTTCCACCACCCTATTACCTCCTCAGTTGAGGTCAACAGAGTACCATCCTTACTGTATACAGCTTGGATGGTTCCCCGCTTTTCCAGTTTTCTAGAAGCACATTGGTGCCGACCGAAAGTCCTTCTCCATGTCTTCTCCGAACTTCTCCCACACCCGCTGCTTTGCCTCTTTCACGGCAGAGGCTGCAGCCCTTCGGGCCCTTCGGTACCCTGCAACTGCCACCGGTGTCCTCTGGGATAACATATCCTGGAAAGACTCCTTCTTCAGTCGGACAGCTTGTAAATGTATAAACTAATTATTTTATATT
Organism: Sander lucioperca; assembly: GCF_008315115.2. Classification (NCBI taxonomy): domain Eukaryota; kingdom Metazoa; phylum Chordata; class Actinopteri; order Perciformes; family Percidae; genus Sander; species Sander lucioperca. Next base: position 28,499,414 of record NC_050192.1, on the reverse strand, counting down.
ACACTAAACTAATGATAAAATAACAAATTATAACATTACTTATAACAAGGGAAACATTATAAATCATTATTTCATTGTTTGTAAACAGTAAAATAACTATTAACTAAAGTTGAATTAACTATCAATTTACCATTTATTAATGATGGTTTATTATAAAATGTTACCCCATTTTTCTAACCAGCTCTGACTCTCATATATTTGACACCACCAACATAAAAACTACGTCCATGTGTTCGGAGGAGACTTTTCTCTCTGGTGATAATATTTTGCCGATTGGACTCGATAAGTGCCACAAATTACATCCAGCGTCTTGCTACTTAGACTGCTTACCACAGCCTTTACTACGACTACTCCTTAAAGGTCCAGTGTGGAACGTGTTTAGTTGGTCATTATCAAAATCTGTGTTGCCCGTTCACAAACTTGTCCTTTATCATGAATATTTACCACCACCATCAATTCCAAGTATTCCTTTTGGCTTGAAATTTTATATTTGCATTCTCATGAACTGGGGTAGACGCTCCATATTCATGCGCCATCTTGAAATATGTTAGCCGGTAAGGGACATACAGGACATACTGCTCCGCCTTTCGCATTTCGCTGTCACATGATAAACTCACAGCTGCTGCTAATGCTGCTAATGGGTATCGTAGCTTCCTGGCCCCGGCAAGTTTGAAGAAGGAAACATGGAGGATCACACGTATTCAAAATCCAAATTTCAGGAACAGGAGTCTTCTTCTTCGCCCATAAAAAGAAAAAGGAGATTGAAAAGAGCAAGAGACCGGCTTTTTGAAGCGTGAAGGCTACCGTAGCTGTAATACGTACTTTGAACTGCGTGGCGCGAGAGAGTTGATTGCGATATATGATCTCAACGCTAGATGGGAGAAATTCCTACACATTGGACCTTTAATGTAGGCCATTTTGTCCTCTCCTTGCAGGACAGGTGTTAACAATTATACTACAATATATACCTGTGGTGACAATAGCCTTTACTCACCAATTGTCTCTCACTGACACACACACACAGCCTAAGAACCTTGATAATGATACAGCCTCCTTGGTTCTGGTAATATTGCACCAAATAGCAGGCGCACTGTCAAAATGTCTTGCGAAATGTTTTAGTTTTATTAACATGCAACAAAATGCATTGCTGCTCCTACTTTTGACAGCTTTTGCAACAGTACTGTTGACACAACCTCACACATTTGACTAACTCAGTAGTGTAGTTGTGTAACAGAAGTTTTACATTTCATCCATTTTTACTGATGATGTTTTTTGAGTGTTTCCCCTTGCTCTGATTGTAGGTCAATGGTCAGGTCACGATTAGCTTTGGTTACATAATGAGGCCACATTGAAGTCCTGTGAAACTCTAACTGTGATCAAGAGCACTGGTTACAACAGCTTCACAGATCTTGGCTGTGAGACAGCAGAACCCCAGCTGTATGCAGTGACAGATGTAACATGAATGTAGTTACAAGCTTGTCCTTCTCATGACTCCGCTGAGCCTGTAGTCCATCTGACATGTCTTGTGAGCTTCCTCCCTGCTTTGCAGAGACTTCCCAGGCCATCTGTGGAGTGGATACCTCCCACTGCAAATTCCTCACAGCAAGCCAAGCCAAGCCCCTCGTTCACGTGACCAGAAACATCGGTTGGTATTTTAGAGTGACCTCCAAAAGTCAGCACAGGGCAGTAAGGACAATGGCTAGATGCATGACTGCATATGTCTGCACATGTGCTAATGCCGTCTCCTCTGCTCCAGGTCCCTCTCTCTGTAGAGCGGTGGAGTCAGTGTTGACGCTGCCTCTCTTTCCTGCCAACAGTAACAGGCTGAGCTCCCACTCTCTCTGAGGCATCAAGATCTCTGCAAACACTTCCACGGTTTTATTTGGTTAATAAAAAAAGTGTCAAAATTCCAAGACACTTGTCAAGTAAACATGGTGAGCTCACTAAAAATATAAACTATAGTCCAAGTATCATGTAAACGTCCAAATCTGTTTGCTCCTTTGACAAGCCTGAATTACTGGTTCACTGCATGTCAGGTGGATTTGGTCATTTGATTCAATTATACTATTAATGTCAGGCCTGCAAACTTAAGTAGGTTGAAAAAGTTGACCGTTTTGAAACCAAGCCCTTATAGGGAAATCCAGGGACACTCTCCTTGTTATTAACTCTTTGACATTTTACACACTGAACGATTAGTCACAAGAACGAAAGTCAAAACAAATCAACAACAATAAAATAAGAATTGGGGGGCTGGGGGTATATTCTAATAAGTCTGCATAGTAGGCACCCAAGATACCCAAATATATGTGCACAATCGCTGAAAAAGTTTTTCATGGTATGTACCCTAAAGGGGACATGCATATATGACATGCATCAAGCATTATTGGCAACAATGCCTTGAGAAGAAAATCGCTCACATCCCATGGGACACTTTCTGAAACACTGCATACTATCCAGTGGGACACCGCTCTCACTGGGCCAAAAAAACTCTTGTATGTTTTTAAAGTTTTCATATTTCAAAATGCAACTTGTTTTCAGGTCTGTAAAGTACAATACCAAGGAAGGCAGGTTTTTGCATTGTTAGCTATTCTCGTGGCTCTGTGTTGTAGAGGGACCTTGTTCGTTTTTATTGTGCTCACATGGTGCCGATTCCTATAATATATAATAAAACTCTGTTTAATCAAATAATTACAAACTGAAAACCTTAGGGCCAGGTTCAGCATAGGGGTACTAGTTGGTGTATGTAATAATATAGATGCCATGTGTATTCTGCTTTGGCCTGTGTACTTAATGGGGACTTTGAGGCAACAGGGTATATGCACAAAGCACAGAGGGATGGAGGTGGGGCCCAACAGCAAATCTTTGGCCTACAGCCCCCTAACAGATTACTCTGCTAATGTGTACAAAGTGTCATCTGAACATGCCTTAAGGTAAATTTGTTTAAAAGGATCTTTACTCTTCCTTAGTCTGAAGAACTCTGGCATCAGGATTTCTTGGTATGGCAGCCTAAAATATTGTCATCTAAATGTAAGTTTAAAGCTGTACTAACCAATATTATAGCAATGGATCACATTTCTATTGTATTGTAAAAGTGGCCACTTGTAGTGACAAACCTCCATTAAATTATTACCAACTCTGCAGTTTCCCTTAGCTCCAGGGGAGCTTTTAGCATCTTTCAACTCATTGTTTTGGTTTTAGGACACACAACTTCGCTCTCATCAACCTTTTTTCCAGTTGTAACTCACAACGTTACTGCCTACTATAATTAAGGATAATCTTTTTATTATTTTTTCGAATCTAGTGGTGGAGTGAAAACATTGATTCCTTAGCAGCTATGCAATGACACACAAAAATAAGCATATTGTCAGAGTCCAAACTCTTGGAGAAATGTGTATTGTAGCTGAAAACAATCTGAATTGCAGTTAAGTAGTAGTAGTTTCCTTGGTAAATCAAAACCAATAATCATTATCCTAATGCCCTGCAAAATAGAGATTGTTGTTTCAGAAATAATTATTCAGCCTTCGCTGCGAGCAAAACTCTTGTCGAAAATGCATTAAAGCTGGAGGTTCATGGGGGTCGTGGCTGTGTAATATCTCACTCTGCCTTGGCACAGTGTGATGGAAACATTTGTATTGTCCCTGATAATAAAGGCTGAAGCCTAACTGTCCCTGATGGAGCCAACAGCTGTTTCCATCAGCAGTCAGATATGCTGGAGATGGAGCCCTAAAATAGACCACAGATACTGTTAGCAAGGACAATGCTAACAGGGGAACAGACAGGCCTGTGGATTGTGAATATGGAACAAATCAATGGAGTACACATATTTACACATTATCACTAAATGTGGAAATTACTGCTGTGCTGAGACCAAAAAAGAGGGTATCTGCACAGCATAGCACTGGGAAATCTTTTTTATCCCTCATATTGTAGATGTTTTATTCAATGAGACAGCAATAACATTATGATCTCACAAACAGGCAAAACGTAAATGGAATCCATTTCCCATGACCCCTTGCAACCTTACCCTGTCAGCAACACCTGTTAGGCGCAAGTGTACAAACTGCCTATTTTATGAGCAAACAAATGGATTCTAATGACAGCAGCTGTACATCCACATACTCTGTGTGTGTGTGTGTGTGTGTGTGTGTGTGTGTGTGTGTGTGTGTGTGTGTGTGTGTGTGTGTGTGTGTGTGTGTAGGATTGCTGTGACCCGGACCAGGGTAGGGTGCATTAGATGATGCAGATCTCAGTGTGCAGCAGCAGGTAAACCTGCTCACTCCTCTTTCCATGTGATACATTACGCTTACACACACACACACACGCACACACACATTAGCCGCTTTGAACCCAGTGTGAAATCTGGTGTGTGATTTTTATGATGCACCTTTGCTCCCCTAAGGTTTACCAAAAGCTCTGTTATTACCAGCATGAGGATGTGGTGTTTTAATACAACACAAACAGGCAGGTACAGTGGATGCATGCAAATCAAAAATAGTGACTGGAATTCAGCCAAAGCTACAGAAACCTGAGACAGACCTTCAAATAAGGAGTTGTTGTTACTCTTGTTGAACTTTATTCTCTCTTCTTTCAAGATACAGATGCTCATTTCTCAAAAAGTCCTAAACTAAAAACATGTTCAAATGTTCTTACTGTTCTGATCGATTGTTTTGTGAAAATACATTATTAGTAAGCAGTGGTGGAATGTTACTAAGTGCATTTACTCAAGTACTGTACTTAAGTACACAATTGAGGTTCTTGTACTTGACTTGAGTCTTTTCTTTTCATGCCACTTTCTACTTCTACTCCGCTACATTTCAGAGAGAAATATTGTACTTTTTACTCCATTACATTCATCTGTTACAGCTTTAGTTACTAGTTACTTTAAACATTAAGATGTTTGTACACAAAACACATGTAGTTTATAAAATCTGTTGTTTTATTATAAAGTAAACTAGCCAACAATATAACGGCCTACAAGTCCAGCTGAAATGATTAGACCATTAAATTGAGGATTTTACTGCATTGAGTACTTTTACTTTTAATACTTAAAGTACATGTTCCTGATGATACTTACATACTTTTACTTAAGTAACATTTTCAATGCAGGACTTCTACTTGTAACAGTGTTTTTACAGTGTTGTATTGGTACTTTTACTGCAGTAAAGGATATGAATAGTTCTTCCACCGCTGTTAGTAAGATACTGAATTTTTTTTTTGTACATTATTGTCATTAAAGGAAAGGAGCTAAATACTTCTCGCATCTCTGCTCAACAACTGAAGGGTGAAGTCGCTTGTCCACCAAATGGTAAACAGTGGAGCAAACATACACTCTAGTGGTGGAAAATAAGAACAACCTGAGAACACAGGAGCCACTCTAAGATGGAGACCAATTAAGCTAAGTACTCTACTGAATTATAATTTTGAGGCAGTGATGCTATACCTGAGAAATTCCATTTGTCATATTCCCACTTCAAGCTTTCACCCTCAACTACAAAATATGTATACTTAAAGGACAAATCCGGCGCAAAATGACCCTAGGGGTTAATAACACATGTACCAAGTCGACCGTTCTCTGGGATATGTTTTCTTGCTAATCGCATGTGACCAGTTTTATCGCAAACCGCTAATTAGCTTATAACGCTAGTCGTTGGTGCACGGATAAAGTAAAAAGAAATCACTATTTCTATACCACTAACAAGGCTGAAAATATCACCACACTAGTGGTATAGAAATAGCAATTCATTGTAAGACATTTTTGTTAACCATTTTCAAGAGCATTCAAGAGGGTTTCTGCAAGTTTCACCAAGTCAAATTTAAGACATTTTAAAACCTTTTTAAGACCATTATGAATGAAATGTAAGACATACTATATCACGACATTAAAAACAAAACAAAAAATGTCAGATGTCAGTTTTTTCCGATACCGGTCTTAAAACGATACTTTTAAAATGGTGTTGGTGCCTGAATCAATACTTTAAAATAAAGAAGAGCACGACTTGTGTATTGCTAAGGCCATATGATCAAATTCAAATTATTTATTTAAAATGTAATAACAATTACATATATAAAACCTATTCTTCTTACCATTTCTGTATAAGATGAAAATCAGTCAGCACTCTTTGAGACCTGCTTGAATTGGGTTGTCCTACACAGTAACACAAAACCTGCATTCCTTTTGACAATGTTACATTGGAGTTGTTTAATAATGCAGTTTAATTGCAGGCTGATTTGAATTAAAGGTCCCATGTGGTGTTTCTGACCTCTTGTTAGCAGTATGCTAGTCTCGTTTTGCCAGACCCTCCTCCAAAGCGCGCTGGAGGAGGGTCTGGCTAGTTCTCATAGCATTCTGGGATGGGAGGAAAACTGCTCTGGTTTATTGGCATTTCTTTAAACCAATCACAATCGTCTTGGGCGGTGCTAAGCACCGGAGAAAAGCCGCGGTGCCGCTGCAAAATAGCCTCGGGAAGGAACTTGTTTGTGTGGATAATGTGTGCGTTCAAAAGTAGTTTTAGTCGTCACGGCAATAAGGCTGCACAAATTAAACCAGGTGACATCCTTTACTGTCAAAGTGCGAAAACAACAAATACAATGGGATTAAGAAGGCTAGTCTAAACATAACTGTTGTGTGCATGTAATACATCTCTTCTGATTTTGTTTGTTAGGCTACTTATTGGCTACAGGGCCCTACAGTGTAATGTAATAAAAGGATAGCCAGAGCTTTCCACATCTTGACTTTTGCAGGCCAGAGTAGCTGGAGATATTAGCTGAAGTGTAGAAGTGGGGATATTGCCAGCCAAGAAAATTCTGAGTAGTGCACAGGACGAAGAGAAGGAGGGAAATGAAGAAGGAGAAGGCAGTAAACTGGAGAGACCAGGCGGGTCAGAGCAGGAGAAGACCACAGAAGGAGATGCAGAAATAAGTGACAGAGAAGAGGGAATGGAAGAATTGACTGTGATGGATGAAGAGGAGGCTGCAGATTCAGAGGGACAGAGGCAGAGAGTGATCAGGAGGAGGCAGATGAAGATGACAGGGAGGAAGAGGAGGCTGCAGTTACCCCTGGACCATATGGTTTGTTTATATTCTCCTTTCATATAAATTGCAGTACAGTAGCATAACATGTCATGTCACTCAGTAAAATGACATGTTTTCAGTTTTTGGCTATTTCTATTCTGTTGTATACGTTATAGGGTTAGCTATGTAAAGAATTACATATACCATAGATTATCTAATGATGTTTTACAGTTTCTTTATCATAGCATTTGTTTGATCATAATTACTGATTAAATAGGACACATTCTATTTTCTATTCTATTTGTCTGTATTAGTAAATATGATCAAGCCATTTAATTCAATTTCAGCTAAATTCAATTTTATTTATAGTATCAAATCGTAACAAGAGTTCACTCTTCAAGACTAGACCGCAACTTCCTTTTAGTGAGAAACCTCAGACAGACCCAGGGTCTTGGTGGGCGGCCATCTGCTGCTGCTGCCGGTTGGGAAACCGACGCTGATAGTTATACAGAAAAAGAGAATTATGATTCATAATAATTATAGCAGTTCAGGGCATAGCAGGGTGTTGCGGGGCATAGTAGGCCATAGCAGTGTGTTTACATATGGCTGTTCTCATGTACTGTCTTCCCCTGCAAAGATCTCTTGCTACCCCTTTGCCACCCCATGTAAAATTTTCTAGATCCGCCACTGGTGAAATCTTCTGCGAGGGTAATCTGTGTATCCTCTATTTCAACTCCTCCGAGGAGCCTCCTCGATCCGCATTTTTGGAATTGGTGCGTCCTTCAACATGGCGCGCTGAGAACGATTTCCGGGTCACAAGCCGGAGAATCGAGGAGGTACAAATTTGGGAATTGGGAAAAGCCCAATGTGTTTTGGTGAGCAACACTGTCTTGGAGTTTTCTTGTAAGCAAACATCTGTTCACATTCAGACTTATTGTTCCCTGCAAAGCTGGCAAAAGTACTTGAATAAAAACAAACCACAGCATGGTCTCCATGTACAGTTATCAAATTACAAAGTAGATAAATTATTGACCTCCAAATGAGGTAAATACTGTATTACATATGTCAGTGCTAAATTCAAAACATTTTATCATCAACTGATCTATATTTTAGAAATGCAAAAATCTATGGCCATGTACAGAACAAAGTTGTATTACCTGAATAATTTCTGGCTTGAAATCTTTTAAACTGATTAAACGCAAATTAATGTAAGACTTAAAAATGAAGAGCAGACAGCCAATGTTTTCCAGGGAATTCAATTCTTTTATTAGAATTTCAACAATTTTCTAATGACAGGACTTGATAAAACCAGACGGGTGTTTCTACAGAGGAATATTTTCTGTGACTCATGGTAAACCAAGAGCGACAGCTCCATCTTCTCTCCTTGCTTGTTTTCTGATTTTAAAATAGACATTAGTAGCAGCCCTGTGCTCGGTGTAGAGCAGCGGGAGTGGAGGACATAAATATAGAAAACTGCTGTGCACTCGAAGTTTGGAGGGGGTTCAGATGTGTCTGCTGGAGACTGGGGCTCAGTGGAGGGCTGGAGGGGGGAGAGTTACTCTGTGAGGCCGAGCTTCTTCTTCAGGGACTCAGGCATCTCTGGGGGAGGGGGACGGGGCAGGCGGAAGTAGACCTTGACAGAGTCGTAGATGAACCACTGCAGGGCGGTCAGAGTACCAATCATGATGATACGGGCAACCAGACCCTTCCACACACCTGAACAGGAGACATACAACATTAGATTCAGACATATTGCTGACCTCACAGTAAACTAAGTGGTTCAGACAATGAGCTACACAACACTGGGAGCACTTTGCCATTAATGGATAATGGTATGAGGTCAATAATGAGTAACTGAAAAGGCTCTGCATGGAATCCAACATATCACGGTAGGACCCATGGCCCAGGAGTGAGCCAGCATGACTGAGGGTCACAGGTGAAATACATGATGTGATGGTAAAATGTTGAAGACATGGAAAGGAAAAAATAAAAATTGGGTAAGAGAATCCTTTTACATTTCTATGTATGTCTCTAGTGCACATGGAAACGACAGCATTTCTTTTGGAGGCTGTAGTCTGATCTTGTATTGAATGGCACATCAATGATAAATGTTAGACTTCACTTGGTGTTGGAATTTTATACTTCTGCCTTAAAAAAATAATTTGTCCACTTTTCAACAGGGGCGAGTACATGGATCAATTTACAGCAAGACAAAAAAACATGTCTGTTAATTCACTGAAATAAAAAAAATTGATGCAAAAACATTTTAAATTCAATAACCGCAAATTAGCAAATTAGTCCTGTTCATTGTTTTGCCAAACTGCCCATATGGCATAAAGAGAGCGCTAACTCAGTATTAACTGTACAAAAAAATCTGGCAATTGACAAATGTGTATATCATGCTGCCCTGCCTACAGACTCAAATGTCCATTGTCAATTTGAATAAAAAAAATTCCCTCCAGACAGGTTTAACATGTATATAAATTGCTCTACTTATTTGTATTAAACATTTTCACACAAAAAGTTCCATTATCCTGTTAGAATCTTGGAAATATAACCTACTTCTTTCTTCATTAAAAATCCAGACTCTACAAATGTAGGTGGACAACAGGCGTTTCCTACTTCCCTATAAAGTCCATTCTCACGTGCGCTTAGAGGCCTAAAGTTTTCACATCACACTTTTGCAAGTTGAATATTTGACCAGAATTGGCATTTAAACTATTTGGGATATTTGGGATACTTGTAGGTCCATCCCTGAAAATGGGACTTGAATGAGCACATAGACTTCCTATTTCAGCAGTTGAATGTGAAAACATCCTTCAAGTGTAAAACACTGTAGATACTTTCTGTACAGTGAAGCCTAAACATTCAACTGTAAGAACAAGAAAAAAGACATTTGAAGGGAGGGGGACATTTTACAACATTTTTTTTTAGTTCAGTTATGTCTGATCCTGTTACAGCAACAAGATGATAGAGTATTTCCTAAGCAAAGCAATACGTTAATCAGTTAACTGGTCTTGGATCATGTCCGTCCCCCAGGCTTGCAGCACTGGGAGATCCCTGTCTTTAGAGGACAGGGTTGCCAGTGTTGCAGTTGGGCTGGGGGACAGGTAGACTGTTCTCACACGCCAATGACTCAAGCACCTCCAACTGTACAGCCAGCAAGCTGCTGAGGAGCTCTGCTCAGAGCACAGCGTCCTCCAGAGGTGGATCTAAGGAGCGTGTTGATGTTTCACTATGCTTTCTGCTGAAGTTACTTTGGACTGGGGGTGTGGTGTTACAGACCTTTGGGTCCCAGCTTCTTGAGGACCTGGACAGCAGTGCTGCCCTGCTCCTTGTTCAGCACAGAGACCACAGAGTCAGCAGGGTGGGACACGATGGCACAGAACACACCAGCTGCACAAAGAGCAAACAAAAACCACATCAGAGAATTGGAAACAGCAGATCAGCTGGTATAACTTCTCTATCTAAACTAACATTTAAAAACAAGTTCAAAGGAATGATGCATTACTGGAATTACATTAAACCAATAAATGCCATTTCACTTACATTAGTAAGAAATTCTTATTGCCGTAAATTTTCCCAACCGCCATGATTTCATAACGTCTCCATTGTTACTGCTTTATTAACGGATTATTTGGTTTTCTAGCTTTATTAAGCATCATGATTTGTAGTGTCCCGTTAAGATGTTCTGTTACTCACCGATATAACCGGCCACAAAGGTGACCACCAGCTGCTCAGGTTTGCTGCACTCACTGCGGGGCTTGGGAACAACATACTTGTAGAGCAACTCCACAGTGCGCTCGAAGCAGGAAAACTTCATCATGGTGTAGGGGATCTGCCTCATCCACAGGGGCACCACACCCTTATAGAAACTGGAGTGAAAGCAAGAATGAGATGTGAGCTCACAAGTAGCATATCTGTCTACACATCAACGTATCTACATTCAGGGTTTTCCTTGCCATTATAAAACTTGGACCGTCAGAAAGAGGATGCTGTAATTTACCGATATGTTAACGTCCTTTCTGTACACTACAGCAATGTTATAGCAATGAGAAGCTACAGTGTTTCCTAAGAAAAGCAATACATTATCAGTCAGCTGGTCTTGGATCAGCAGCATGTCCACCCCCCAGGCTTGCAGTATTGGGAGCTCCCTGTCTGTAGATGTGTTATAGTTGGGCTAGGGGACAAACATGCCAATGACTCAAGCACCTCCAACTGTACAGCCAGCAAGCTGTTGAACAGCTTCATATCTTCCTCTCACCTTTTCCCAGCATTGTATTGTACAGCATCTTCAAAAACAAAGGACTTATTTATCTATTATTTTAAAGGATTGTGACTGTAGGCTATAGAGCTAGCTAGCATTTTTTTAACACAGTGAAGCAGCTGAGCCCTCTAGACAAGTGAACTTTTCTCAACTAGTCAGCAAAAAGTTGACAGTGTGAGAACTGGTAAAATTGTGTAAATCTCACTGAAGGGGGATAAATTAGTTGACTAGAAAGTATACTAGCCTTAGTAGAAAGCAGTACATAAAATCGCTAATGAAAGCAAATCATTTAACTCCGTTAGAATGTTGGGTCAGAACTTCTTGTTTACTAATGCAGTGGTTCCAAACTGGGGGGACGTGCAGCAATGCTAAATGTAAATGAATAGGCTAATGCATGGTTCTGCAGCACTGCTAGCAAAGCATGTAAACGTTTGTGAAAGGACTGCTAGGTAAACGTAAAGCAGAGACAACAACAATTTGATCTAAAGGGCCAATCTCTCAGTGGAGTCGTCACATTGTCGTCTTCCAAAGCTCTAGAACAACATACATTTTCAGTTTTTAAACAAACAAAAAATTCTAGGGTTTTGCCACCAAATAAAATGTAATTAGTTCATTATTTAATAGACTGTAAATGACCACACATATTTCAAAAGCTTTCCAGCTCTGTGCACTAACTAATGTGAAATGTGTCCGTCCCCCAGGCTTGCAGCACTGGGAGATCCCTGTCTTTAGAGGACAGGGTTGCCAGTGTTGCAGTTGGGCTGGGGGACAGGTAGACTGTTGTCACACGCCAATGACTCAAGCACCTCCAACTGTACAGCCAGCAAGCTGCTGAGGAGCTCTGCTCAGAGCACAGCGTCCTCCAGAGGTGGATCTAAGGAGCGTGTTGTCATCAGAAATACATTTTCCATTTATCAATTATTCAATCACTAATGCATCTATTCCTACATCTGAAATCCTGGCAGCCATTCAAATTAACTTACTGACAGTGACTGGTAACAAAACGGAATGCTTACGCCCAGAGTCCCTCCTCGGCATACATCTTGGGGACACACTGTCTGAGGGTGTTGGCATAGCCCGGCTGGGTCTGGATACGAACTTTAACAGCCTCCATGGGAGCCAGGGCAATGTCTGCAAAAAACTCTGCGCTGGCTGAGGCAGCCAGGTACAGTGATGTCCTCCAGAGGTAGGTGTTCTCCTGTTGGGTGAAAACAAATGGTCAAAAAGACATTTTTATATTGTTTTAAAAGATATCATCACTAGGGTTGGGTACCGAACCCTGTACTTTTACCAGTACCGGCCGAATCACATCAGTATTACCGAGTATTGGTTCACGTAAAATAAACGGTGCCAAATTTGGGTACCTGACAGCGCATAAGCGCAAGCTTATCTGTCCTCTCTGCATGTTGACAGAGAGCGCAGCTCCAACACACACGCAGAGGTGCGGACGGCGCAAACTACGTGGGCTCTGCAGTTTTGTTGAAGTCAGTGAGTCACAGCAATGCCGATAAAGTGGTTTCAAGTGTGGTTACAGTTTTTCCAAACTTCACGCAGACACCATTCGCTGTGATGTGACATTAATGGCGAGCCGAAAGCAGTCACGGTGCTGTTGACTTCCTGTGAGACAAGCAGGCACAACAGTGGTTTCTATGCCCTGGGGACTGACTGACAGGCTGTTGTAAGGCAAGGCAACTTTATTTCTACAGCACCTTTCAGCAACAAGGCAATTCAAAGTGCTTTACATGAAACATTAAAGAGCAGTTAAAAACAGTCATGATGAAAATAAAACAGGCTAAAAAAAAGAATATACAAATACAAGAATAAAAATGTAATAATTATTCAATTTAATAGGTTGTAGGGACGGGTTTGGGAGGAGAGGGAGGGTTTTATTTAATTTCTGTCAGTGTAAAATATTCTAAATAAACATAATGTTCTAAGTAAATAGGATAAATAGGCTTGTAATTATTTTTTACAACTGAATTTTTTTTTGGTAATTACAGAAGAAAAGTACCGAAAAAAGTACTGTTGGTTACCGGGAACCGAATTTCAGGTACCGGTACCGATATTGGTTCAGATGCGAAAGGTACCCAACCCTAATCATCACCCAGCCCTATGAAGGCTTTAATTCAAATGATGTTAAGCATTGAGGTCAGTGTCAATTACCGCTTTCACCGGTCCAGTCCGGTGTATTAGGCTAAACTGGTTTGATTGGCAAACCCCTTGAACCTGAATTTGTCACTATGACACCTAGCAAATTCAAAAAGGAACCTACATTAGCAACCTGTGAAAAACACGCCACGGCACTAAATCCAACTTGTATTGGAAGGAATGTTGGGCAGTAACGTTACTAGTTTCACTTCTAAATAGTGTCAACGTTATCTGAATCAAAAAGCTTTTCAGTAGCTTAGCTATTTTATTAGTAATGGAGTAGCGATAAACATATCTTTACATACAAGCTACATTTGCCCGATCATTTCTGAAGCTCAAGTGCTGCGTCTGAAATAAAACTGCTAAGGATCACAGACATTGCCTTTCATGGACGTGTATGGCCTGTAAATGGATGTATCAAAAATAGCTCTGATGTAGTAAACTACTTTTGCCATGTAGCTTAGCTTGCTATTATTTGGGGGCCAACGTTAGCTTCTGTGTAGTGAAGCTTCCATTTAATGTAAGAATAACTGGTAGCTTAGCTCTCTACACTTTCCACTAGCTTGTCCAACACTGGTATTAAGCAATATGACAACGTGATTAAGATATTATGTTAATTCATAACTAGACAAACAAGTGCCTAAATTGGACCCAGATCCACAAAAAAAAAAAAAATGCAGCAGGCATGCGCCGAAAAGATCGACTCAACTTTTGGAGAAACGCAACCCCACGTCACGCTGTGGTGGCCAATCTTGTAACAGGAGATCAGACTTGTCAGTGTGTTTTGAGCTATGGTTTGAGAGAGTCCCGTACAGTCAACAGGAAATATCACTGCCTCAATGGCTGCCACAAGAAAGTTTTAATACACTTTGAGGGTAAAAAACTAAACACAAGCACTTCACTGTCCGGGGGTTTGTGTAATAGCTGAATGTTTCATGCTTCAACAAGGAATTTCTCTCTTCTGTGAAATAAAGCTGTGGTCGGACACGTTGAGATCTATAATGATCTGACGCAAAACAGTAACTGTGAAACAAAGTCTAATTACACTACATTGAGGGGTTAAGGAACACAACAGGACGTCACACAAATGGGCCATTTCATTGACTCTCCTGCGGCAAATCGCGGGATTGCTTTTTTTGGTCTGAATGCACCTTTTGGTCACATACACACAATGTAGTGAAATTTTATTTTTGCATTCTTAACCCATCGTAGTATTTAGGACCAATGGACAGCCATTTATACAGCATCCATGAAGCAATTTGGGGTTTAGGGTCTTGCTCAGGGATCGCCAACCTTGTGGTTATGGGGCGACCACTACCTCCAAGCCACCCCAAGGATCATTTCAGTAGTGGTGGGACATATGAAAGGGACTGTCAAAGAACTATTGGTGTAAATTGAACATGGAACCCTCTAACCTGGTGCATTATCAAACAAATTAGTGTATGCATGTATGTATGTATAAAGCAGTTACGTTAATGTAATTTTTATTTAACATGAACACACAGCAGGCAACACAATCTTTGTTGACTGACATCCAGCTGCTTGCTGATTGTGTTTTGACCATTTGTGAACTGCAAAACTCCGTCTAATTACAATGCTTTCTAGGTGTGACTTTCTTTGCTGTGTCATACCCCATTCATATCTATACAACCAATGTATTTATGTAAATAAAGTGTATTGAAAGCTGTAACTAGACTCACCTCTCCCAGCAAGTCACTGTAGAAGATCTTGAACACTTCATAGAAGCCAAACTTGCACAGTCCCTGCATGGAATAGCCAATGAAGGTGGGAGCCCAGCCCTTTGCCAGGCCTCTGACACCATCTTCCCTCAATGTCACTTTAAAGCCGTTGCCGATGCTCTTGAACTTATCTGGGTCCACCTGAAGAGGAGAATTAACACTTATGAAGCATGTTATTAAATCATTGGCAACTCTGGGATCTGGTGTTTTATGCAGATATGTATAGGCTTATCGGATGGCTAGTCATTGGTATGGCCCAATGACTGAGTCGCAAATCTAGTGTTTTTCTTGATTGTGTTTAAGTGTCAAGTGCTTTGGGGGAATTGCATTTTCTAGACTGCAATTTAGAGTTTTTTTGGTCAAGTCATGGTTACTGTTAATCAAATTCCCATCATCATAATAGGTGAAATGTTAGAATGACCTATAAACTAAGCCATGCCTACAACAGTGTGGTATATGATAACATTTTACTTAAACCATTTCTGCAGGTGATTATGTGTAGCATAAGTATAAAAGCACTGATACACAAGGGTCAGACAACTCAAGTTTCAAATTTAAGCCATTTAATTGGGAAATATGAATTATGAACTAGGTGACTGACCTAAATTGAAATGTAGACGTACCATTTGAGTTTTGCATATATACAATGAGGCTAGATACAAATCAGCAACAGCTAAATAGTGAACTTGCACAGCCCTTTGAAAGTTGCCCGTTAATTATTAATAGGTCACTTCAATGTCATGGACAACTATTACTCTGAAGATTGTACATGAAGCCATGGGGCTGAGAGGTTGGAGTAGCTGCTGGCAACTCGTTGCTACTGTGAGGTTTAGCTTCCATACAAACCTGCAGGCGGCACTTGACAAGGTCGAGGGGCACCACTGCTGTATGTGTGATGCCGCAGCTCAGGATACCCCCAAAGCCACACAGGGCATAGTACTTTGAGGAGCCAAACTCGCAGCTGACATCCTCTGTAGTAGAAGGGAGGGGACACATACATGCAACATGCAGGATTACATGCAGCACAGAACAAAAATCAACACCAAACCAGAGCCACATAATGGAAGAGTTGCCACTACAGAAGGAAAATCTTTCTTGAGACCAGTTTCCCCATGTCCCAGCTGTGGACAGTTTGAATTCAGTGCCAGGACTCTCCCATTAGATGGCTCCACCACCAACATGCCACCATTTATTAGGATCACACACACCAAAGGTTGATAAAATCATTGTACTCAAGTGATTACAGTATGGAGTTCCATGGGCCATCGTGGTGGATTGCAAGTTGTCACATTGACTACAAAATATTACATTTCTGCTCATGATTTTTAACACAAGTTTCTAGATTTGTTTCTTACCTTACATGTAGCCACTGATTTCAACTGACCTCAGTAACAATGCAAGTTAATGTACATGACTTGTAAACTTGCCACAGATATCTGTATTTTTTGTAACATGGTTAACACCTATGGCTGCCTAGAAGGTAGAAATGACCAGAAGCCTGTTGAACATGCTCTGGCAACAGCACAAGTTTAAGTGATTTTATAGTTTATTATAACGTACGGTTGAGATAACAGATTACCAGCAATAGCATATTTAATTATTTTTTTCCACATTATTTTGTTTATCATCACCATAATACCTGTCTTAACAAATGTACTTTTGACTTTTTAATACAAGTTACCTGACAGTACAAGGTTAATCAGTCAGTGTGATAATTAACAATCAATGACTTCAAATGTCAGCATCAATCTGTTTCATATCTCTAATTAAATAAATAAAAATCTCATAGGTCATCTATACATTCAGACAGACACCCTTGATGGTGTCAAATAGCATGGTGAACATATAGGACATTCTTCCTCAGGTCTGGCACTCCTGACCTTTAAGAGTCCTCTACTGTGGACTGAGCGGGGCGGCGAGGTGGGTAGAAATCATTCAACTCACATAGGAACATGTGTGCAGAATCATGCAACCATGTTATGATCACTAACACACATTAGAATCAATACACAATGACAAAAATGGGGACGATATTTCTCCCATGCAAATTGGTGAATTTTCAAAAAAACCAAACAAAATTACAGCCATGGGTAAATGAGGCGGGACGTTAAAAAAACAGGGCATCGAGCCATGGAGACAGACCTGCAATCTGCATTTGACCAGATCGAGGGGAACGACCGCTGTGTGTGTGGTGCCACAGCTCAGAATCCCACCAAAGCCGCACAGGATCAAATACTTCTGAGAGCCGAACTCACAACTGTCTCCCTCTAAAGAAACACAGGTGAAACTTTAAGAACAGGACATCTTGGAGTTCAGAAAGGTTGGCACTTTCTTTAACTATTTGGATGTCTAACTGGTTAAGGGTTTAAAGAATCGAATTGGTCTAAAGTAGGTCGGTGCCTTCAATCCAGCTAGATTGATGACCAACCAAAAGCCTTTACTAGAAAAACAACTTATTTTAACAATCTCTCCCTTATGCAACAGGTTTAAACTTGCCTACCAGCAAGCGTTTAGTCTGAAAATAAAGTATGTACGCCCTTTAACATGCCCTCTTTGAAAAAAAAATTAAAAATGTGATCCACTCCTAAATTACAAACAATTGAAATGTATAAATAAATAAATCTACTGGTAACTTTAACAACCTGTCATAAATATTTAAAATTAGGACACTTTGTTCATGTCAGCCCCTGAGCAGCTCATAGTTAGGGGTCACATGCATTTGACTAGTTTGCCATTACAAGTTAATTACTGACGCTCCACTAAAACCGTTTAATTCATCTAACATCCACCATTTGCAAGTGCGACCCTTCATATACAGTTTGCTGCAGTGCAAAGGAGAGATACCACTTTGTCCTTCCTTGTCCTCCACAGGCAGCTTGTGTGCAGCAAAGGCCTAGCAGCTAACTGCCTGAGCAAACACATCCCTTATCATTCATAACGATAAAAAAAAGGAGTTTAAACTATAACGTACAACCCGCACAGTGAATTGTACTTAACACATGAATCTATGCTGAAATAACGCAGTAAAGTTGGCTGCAACCGGACGAATCTGTTCGGATAAGCTAATGCAGCTAACGCTAGCACTTTAGCCAGCCTGCGGAGTCCGGACTCTGCGCCGAGGTTACCTTGTGCGGTGGCGGCTGCTGCCAGTCTGCGTGTCCTCTGTCCATGAGGGCTTTGTTGGGGTTCTTCCACTTTTTGGAGGCTGAACAGGGGGGCGCTGAACGGGTTGCCCCGGGCCAGCTGTGTCAAAGCGGTCGGGTACATGGTGGTGTCCTGCCTGCTGGCGGAGCTACGCTGCAATGAGCAACAAGTTAGCGGTGTTTTAGCTCGAGCTAAAAGGCAGATGTGACGCCGACACCTAAACTGAGGGATGCCATGTCACGTGCTGGTTAGCTTAGTTTAACATCTGAATGACCACGGACAGGAATGCTTGACTAGCTTATAGAAAACACATAGCTAGCACTAACCTAACGTTACACGAATACGCACGTAATGTCCATGCAAGTTACTGGTTCGTCGTTGTAACACCTATCTCAAAAGTCCCAAAGCTGCATGCCTACACATTCACGTAACTCAGCATTTGTCTTGTCCTATTTTAGCATAGCTGATGCTAAAATGCTATGCAAAAATTCGTGCTAAGCTAAGTGGACCGGTGCAAGGTCTCCTCTCAACAGAAGTGGTAACCTTAAACATCGCATAAACAAAGCGGCTAACAAAAGTCACATATCCGTAAAATACGTTCTCTTTAAAGAAGTGGCGATGTAATATTTCATGTGTACTATTTTAAATGAATAACAGCACTCACTCTCTCAGTGTCTTAAGATGGCGCCTCCACTTAGCTGCAACTGGCTGCTCGGAGAGGGCTGAATGACCTCGCGGTAAACCGATTTGTCCTTTCGTGACGTCACCTCCAAGCCTGGGCGGGTCCCTTCATTTCTCTGTCCTGTAAGGAAACGCAGCAGAGCTGCCAATCAACACCTCTGGTCCAATTACAAAACTGGTCTCTTCTTCTTATTGTTCTTTGTCTTTTACGGCGGTTGGCATCCAGTTTATGGGTGCGTTACCGCCACCTTGTGCCTCAGAGTGTGGATCTACACAATCTAAATCCCTTCAAAAAACAAAACAAAACGCACACACACACCCTGAACTACCCTGAGTTTTATCGTCCATGCTATCCATGTCAGCAGCCCTAGCACCCTATTCCTGTTTTCCATCATATCCTATTAACCATAACCCCTGTGTCCCTTAGAAAAGCTAACAGTACCCTGACTTTTTCTCTCTTACCCATGCTCAGTAATTTTTTTAATGTGAATTCCTGCACCCTTAATTCCCTCAGATAAAGGTCCTTGGATAATTCCTCATCATCTCTCTCTCTGTGTTCCCTGTCTCTTCTTCCTGACATCCCTCACACAAGCCTATCTGGTACTTCCCTACCATATTTAGTGTTGTGTTTAGTGCACAGTGCTCTAACCTTAATCTTGTCAACACTGTTTCCTCTCTCCTCTGTCCACTACCTACCCTAGTCATTTTTTTTTACATTTTTACATTTTTTACAATTTTATATAGATGTCTCCCTCTTTGTCCCACCTTTCTTGCCATACTTGATTATTTTGTCCCCCCAGATCAAACATTTAACCTCTGCTTTACTAATACTAATTTGCATTTCTATATTTCCTTTCTTTAAAGCCCTCATCCCCCCTCTGATTTCCCCTAACCCCTACATGCACTGGAACCCACAGACATTTTACCTGACATCTATGATAAATTAGGAAGCATTATATTCATCAAATTCCAGTTTGTTTATTTTATTACCTTTGGCCTACTTGGTATCAGGTAGAAATTATTTCATATCATTATGTCTTGACTGTCCATCACCATATTTAAGTTAAATAAGTTATTCTATTTAGCATAGTATCATAGTTTAGCAGCAAAACTTTCAAAACAGTCAAACCAAGTGTAGCACTTTGCGAAGCACCAGTGATGTTTGAAGCTTAGGACGTCATCAGTCACGTGGTATTCCTCATTTGATACACAACAAGTCCTCCTTGACATTTGGGAATGTGACTGAGGACAAACCAGGCCTGTGATCCTGTATGCATACATCTATGTATGCTAATAATGTGCAACAGTCCACACATAAATACAGCTATGTATGCTAAATAATGAGCAATAATACCTGCACACACGTGTGTGTGTGTGTGTGTGTGTGTGTGTGTGTGTGTGTGTGTGTGTGTGTGTGTGTGTGTAAAAGCATGTGCAATATGGGGCATTGTGCAATCTATATTAGCATGTTATGAACTTCTGCAATAGGGCAATGTGCAATAACACTAGCACTCTTAATACCTTAGCACTTAAGCACTTAACACCAAATTAATTTGGTCCCCCAAATCCTGGGTTGTCGTGAGCAACACTTATTGTTTGTCTGTTAGTTTATTGCACTCTTTTACTGTTATTTTTCTTATTGATCTATTGTGTTGGAACTTGTTATTTTAACATCAACCTGCCAAACAGACTAAAGATGTAAATTAGCCAACGGCTATAATCTTGGATATTTATATACATGTTCATTAATATGCAATTTCCCTATTTTAAATAAATCTCAAAATCTCAAATCTCCAAACCATACGACAATATAGGTTGTTTATTCCTATCCTGTAATACATATCGCTGTAATAACCCACGGGAGCGTTTTCCGTCCTCATATCTAAACCAGAGAATGCAACAGTGCCGTTTTTAAACACGTCGTTAATGTTGTGAAACTGTCACAGTTTGGTTAGGTTTAGGCACCAAAACTACTGAATTAAGTTTAGAAAAACATCATGGTTTGGGTTCAAATCTGACGTAACTTTTCTATCAGCTACGCATGTGTTGCCGAACGTAACATAGCTTGTTCCGTCTGTTCTGTAAATAAATAAAAAAACTCGCTGTTTACTTTTTTCTTCTAACATGACACAAATCTGTCTACTGGGTGAAAGTTCTTTGTTTGTTTGACCATTCACCACCCCAACCTACCCCCTTACGTGAAACTTGGTGCTCTTATACTTTGTCAAATTACTTTCTGCTTTTCTTCCATTACAATTACTACGGCCGCTAGAGGGCATCACCACTATGAAAGTTAATATGAGTCGTAATTGCTGCTTGAACAGACGACCTATGAGAACGTTTTTCAGGGGAAAACAATCTCTTGCAAGATCTGTATGGCTTCAACACAATGTATTAAAACTGTGCACTTCACAGGAGTGAAACAAGTTTCAGAGCTTCGCTGTCACCCACCCATCTCTAGTTCTTTAACCCCCCCAATGCAGCACAGGTAGACTTTATATTTCGCAATTGTTGTTTTCAGTCAGATTGTTTATAGATCTCGACGTTTCTGACCGCACTTTAAGGCAGCTGCATTTCACAGATAAAGAGAGAAATAAAAGAGACAAAGGGACTGTGCTTTGTCAAAAAGTAACAGATGACAAATATGTTCTTTTTGCGCAACAGCTACAGCGTGGCCGCCATTTTGGACTAAATGCTGCCCTGATTATTGCTTGAGTGCAGTAAATCAATGGGAAACATACATGTGTCCAGACAAGGCTAGCAGCAGCAGCGCCGCGTCAGACACGTTTCTGGTGTGTAAAGACATAGAAAAATCCACGCAGCCGCCACGCAGCTGACACGCAACAGAAACGCCACGCTCACGCAACGCAGCCAGTGTGTGGCCGGCCTCAGTTCTGAAAAACCAAAGTCTTGCCTCTTATTATTGTAACCTCTTTGGCTTTGTGCTGGAGCTTGTTGCAGGAAACACAAACTATTACACAAACTTCTGGGCAGTGTAAGTTACTGATTTAGTTTTTTACCCTCAAAGTGTTTTGAAACTTTATTGTGGCAGCGATAGAGGCAGTGATGTTTACTGTACGGGACTCTCACACCGCCTCAAAACAAACTGACAAGTCTGACATGATTGGCCACCGCAGGGTGACGTCGGGTTGTGTTTTAACTTGTGAATTGAAAGACTTGCGTTTTCGCCGGACTGCCTGGCGACTGCCTGACGACTACCTGAGTGTATGTGAACACAGCCTTAAGGCAGTGCTTGTAGGAAACTTCAGAGGGAATTCTTTCAACCAATGTAAGTTATAAGTTTTCCCTCTTAGGTAGATTAATACTTTTGTGTGCGTGTGTGTGTGTGTGTTAGTTATACAAATAGAGGAGATATGTGTGTGTGAAAATGACTCCTAAATGAGAGGAGCACAAAGTGGATTACCTGTTGGCAGCTGCTCTATTCTTGTCCACAGTAATGTGGCTGAGAGCGAAGCCCCCCTCTAGAGATCATCACACCTGAGGGCTGTATTACAGCGATAGTAGGCTAGAAAGTATGACTAGAAAGGATCTGTCTTGTGTAAATATGAAGTCACATATTTGTTGTAATCAGAGCGACTCAGAAGGGCTCAGGTTGCATCTATCGTTTTTTTTGCAACCCACTTTAGATGAAACCAGGACCACTTTGATATGACGAAAAAGCCATGACTCTGTCTTGATGAATTTACCGTTTACCAGACTACAAATTAGACAAGAATTAGCTAGTTAGCACACCCCATGGTCTCTCCCCGCGGCTGGCAGACTATGCACCAGGAGGAGAGCAGAGCAACAGTCCGCTCCTCTGCCTCCCTGCTGCCACCAGCAGGAGAGCAGAAGCAAAGAGGAGGCGATAGTTGCGTTCTTTTTGAGCAACAGCTACTTAAAGCACGGCCGCTATTTTGGACTGAATGCTGCCCTGATTAAAACTATAGTGCATAGTTTCTGTCTCCCCCATGAGGAATTCTAAGTAATGACAACAACACTCGTTGCACCCCCTCTCCTCCTCCACGCAGTTGCTTGTAGCCAAGGAGAACACAGAGGATTAAAAATCCATGATGGACTCTTCAGAAGAGGTTATTATCTTCACTCGAGCTTCTGCGTTTTGTTGAGCTGATAGGCTTAATTAGCTTTGTAGAAACTCATTTGGCAATGGCTTGAATGAATGTCCATTAATATAAAATATTTGCGCACTATAGCTTTAATATCAAAGTACCGAAGCATAAGCATCAGCTACATGTATGTCAGTCATGAAGAACCATCCACAGAAGATGGCGCACACTAGACCTGTTTGAGCCGCGATTCACTCTGAGTCTTTAAATTGACTCATGAATCGCGAGTCTCTTGTATAACTCGGATCAGCGGAGTCCTACTACAATTCAATCTAAAATAAGGTGACCAGATTTCTGAGGACATCCGGGGACATTTTCAGCTCTGAAGCGTAAATACCTCCAAAACAGGTAATGTTTTTATCTTTGTAAAACTTAAAACGGGGACACTGCCCCAGGGGCGTCACTAGACCTTGTGCTGCACTGGGGCAGAAGCCCCCCTAGGGGGGTCCATGGGCATGCTCCCCTGTAAGAAAATGTCTATTTTAACGTTTAAATGCATCAATCTGGTGCACTTTGAAAAGAAATTCAGAGGTTAGACTTGATTATTCTTATTTATGGATGGAAATATTTGTGCTGTAGCCTTTTCTTCATATTTTTGCATTAATGTAACTAGGAAGCATACCAGTAGAAATATATATTCATATTTGTAAGTGGGATATATTTTTATATATATATATATATATATATATATACAGCAATACAGCAAGTTTAAAAGAGGAAAAGCATGCTATACTGTAGGTGTGGATCTACTCAGCATAAGGCTAACTTCCAGGGATGTCCTGCAAAGGAGGCGAGCTGCAACCTGCAAAAAGAAAGGACACTTCGCAAACTTCTGTAGGAGAAGCACACTTGTGAGCGAGGTTGCTGTCCCAGAAGTGATCCTGAATGTGAATACAGGTGACGTTAGCAGCATGTGTACAGTTAAAGTGAGTGTGACAGGGGTAGATGACCAGGACATTGAGTTAATGGTAGACACGGGCTCAGCTGTATCTATACTACCAGCGTCAAAGTTAACTGAGCTATTTCCTAGTATTTCCCTTAAAGTGCCCATATTATGAAGAAATCACTTTTTCTGGGATTTGGGGTGTTATGTTGTGTCTCTGGTGCTTCCACACACATACAAACTTTGAAAAAAATCCACCCATGCTGTTTAGAGTGAGATACGGTTTCTGAATGTGTCCTGCCTTCAGTCTCTGGGTGAGCTGTTCAAAATCGGCACGGCTTGTGACGTCACAAGCCGAAACGAGCAGGCTAACCGCAACCATTAGCTCGTAGCGTTAGCATGCTAACGCTATGGCTAACGCTAGCATGCTAACGCTAGCATACTACCTCGTTCTCAATAGCAAAGCACTGCTACAACACACACAAGTTCACCATAATCTACAAAAGAACTACTTACATGTGCGCCCTCATTTAGAAGTCTCCCAGCTAATCCTGCCTTGTAACTGACCAAAGTTGTAGAAACAGCCTTTCTTTTACTGTCTATGGAGCTAGCTAGCTGACATGATCTACATCTGAGCTACTGGGCATGTGCAGTGCAATCAAAGATAGTACAGAAGAAGAAGAAGAAAAGAGGTCTCACTCTGTAGCTAAAACAGAGACCAGGTGAAAAGAGGATCTGCAGCAGTGAGATAGAGCACTGCAGTACAACACAAATATGGTGTTTTTTGAAAATTAAACCATGTAAACCTATTCTGGTACAACCTTAAAATACAATTATGAACCTGAAAATGAGCATAATATGGCTGCTTTAAGGAACCAACACTCAGGCTGAAGGGCTATGGAAGAAGTGCTATTCCTGTACAGGGATGCTTAAAAGCTAACGTAGCATTTGGGAGCCACAATTCTGACATAGACCTCTACATCGTAAAACATGGGTGCTAGGCAGAGACTTATTTGCATTAAAAATGCAGATAACAGATGGTCAGGTCACTTTAGCTCCGTGTGTCCAGTTTGACCCTATGGTTGCAAAAGTGGCAGTGGAGGCATTAGGATGTGCTAAGGGATTTACTCACAGAGTTAAAGTACGCCCAGACATTAAACCAGTACAGCAGAAACTGCGCAGGTTACCCCTCTCAGTTAGAGCAGCAGTGTCTGAGGAGCTAAAAAACTGGTAGAGCAGGATGTTATTAAGCCCGTAGATTCATCAGAATGGATCTCGCCTATAGTAGTCAACCAGCTGCTTCCAATGAATGATGTAATCTATTCTCAAGGGCTTGTCAGGGGTCCAGGCGTTATTATGGAACCCACGCAATTTGTAGGCCAGACCCGCCCTTCAAAAGCATTCACACGCTACTATTGGCCAGGCGTCAATGCTTACGCTAGGTAACGTAACCCGATTTGTTCAGGTCCTATCCAATGACCAATCGGCTATCCTAACCTTAACCACTCAAGGTCAATGCCTAACCCCAACCCAAACAATTGGCCTGCTTCGTAGGGCGGGAC
Organism: Sander lucioperca; assembly: GCF_008315115.2. Taxonomy (NCBI): domain Eukaryota; kingdom Metazoa; phylum Chordata; class Actinopteri; order Perciformes; family Percidae; genus Sander; species Sander lucioperca. The sequence continues at coordinate 28,473,852 of NC_050192.1, read as the reverse complement.
TTGCCTAGAAGTTACGTAGGATCCATAATAACGCGGGGTCCAGTGCTACCTTGATGACATCATAGTCTCTGGCGCGACACCTCAGTAACATGATGAAAGTCTGACGGCTGTGCTCCGGTGCATTGAAAATGCTGGATTCCTGAGACCCAACAGAGCTTTGAGACTGTAAAATAATTTTTTTTTACAAAATCAGGCATTTTGGGCCACAGCAATCTCAAAAAAAGGCCGCAAAATCCTGGAGGGACTGACTGTTGTCACAACAATGTTGATTATGGTCTGGGTGCGGTCCTCACTAGTGGTGTGCAATACTGCAAAATTTAGTATCGATCCGATACCAAGTAAATACAGGGCCATTATCGCCAATACCGATACGATACCAATACTTTTTAATAACTAAGGTGGATTCATCATCAAGTTTCTAAATCTGAATGAATTTTCATGACCTTTAAGTGTTTTGTGATTTTTCCTTTGGATTGTTAATAAGTTAAAACCCAGGACAGAATTTTCATATGCTTGTATACATTTGTTGTGTTACCACTGTATCTTTCCCTGCCTTTCTACAAATTAAACAGCTTGCCGTTGTTTCATTTTTGAAGAGAAGAGAAGAGAAAAGTGGAGCACCTACTTATGGGGGAGACCTTTCACGCTCCGCACGGACCACAGCCCTCTGACCACGCTGCTTGCTTCTAAGGGCCAGGGCAGAGCAGGGATGTGAATAGCCAGGTGGTCGTCTAGATGCTAGCATTCAACTACGACATGCAGTACAAGCCAGGCCGAGAGAATGTATCTGCAGACTGGTTATCTCGGCTCCCACTGCTAAGCTACTGAAATGTTGAATTTGAGTCTGCTTGCACTGTCTTTCCTGTGCAGAATACACTGCGTGAGCTGCTCACCTCAAGATGGCCTATGACAGCAAAAAGCCTTGATCCAAAAAATCAGCCCTTCTTCAAAATCCGGCACAAGCTCTCCCTACAAGGTGACTGCGTGGTACGTGGCACACATTGACTCCTGGTGCCAGACCCACTGCAGCCAAAATTGATCGCCCTGGCTCATGACACACACCAGGGAATTGTGAGAACAAAACTCAAAGAAGTATATTGGTGGCCTGGCATGTGTCACATGCCAGTCACACGACAAGTCTGCAGTCACACTCACTCCTCCACTACAGTCTGTGCCATATCCAGAAGCAGCATGAGAAAAAGTGGCCATTGATGCGGTGGGACCCTTTGATAAGTTGTCAATAGACTGCCGCAACGCAATCACGCTCATTGATTATCACAGTAAATTCAATTCAATTAAATTTTATTTATAGTATCAAATCATAACAAGAGTTATCTCTAGACACTTCACAGATAGAGTAGGTCTAGACCACACTATAATTTACAAAGACCCAAAAATTCCAGTAATTCCCACAAGAGCAAGCATTTAGTGCGACAGTGGTGAGGAGAAACCTAGGACAGACCCAGGCTCTTGGTAGGTGGTGGGTGACAGTGCCGGTTGGGGGTGTGATGAACAGTGGCAATAATAGTAACAATAAAGATAATGGAACTATGACTAGAAATAGTAGTTGTTGTAGTAATTCATGGCGTAGCAGGGCACTGCAGGGCGTAGCAGGGTGTAGCAGGGCACTGCAGGGTGTAGCTGGACTTAGCAGGGCACTGCACGATGTAGCAGGGCATAGCAGGGCGCCTAGCAGGACCACGCTGCAACCATGATTTAGGTGCCACCCTAATCCAGGGAAAACTGCGGGGCGAGAAAACATAAGGGCTCCAGGGAACAAGCTCCCCAGAGCTAGGTTAGTAACAAGCATTTGCCCACAGATGAAAAGACACACCCACCCCTGCCGGTCTAGGCCAAGGTTATAATCGTTAACGAAAATGAACGGGAAAAAACATTGTCATTAACTGAATTAAAATAAAAACGAGGCATTACAAAAAAACGATAACTAAACTAAAACTGTAATGTCCGTTTGCAAAACTAACTAAAATAAAATAAAATAATCGAGTAAATGTCCTTAGTTTTCGTCTTTGTCGATCTTTCATAGAGCAAATAACGTTATATCTCTCCGACCATGACATTTCCCGTAGACATGTATAGTTTCTGACTGGGAACACAGAAATTCCGACATTCCACGTCAAATTGAACACAACATGTCCGTGGCTCCGTGCCATCATAGCGGTACTGAAAGTCGGAAGAAAGCGGCAGTCCTATTTGATAATGACTGTGTCAGATAAAAGCGCCTTGCAGTGGAAGGTGGTAAAATATGTGGCCAATTTATTACAGGGAAAAATCCCACGAATTTTAAAGTACATTTGGGAAGCGCACACAAGCTAGGAGGCTAACCTAGCTTACCTTAACAAGGTAAAGAAGAACGCAAAGCCCCCTTTCCCCGAAACAGAAGCTAACCTCGGTAACGTAAGGCATGGATGTATGGATACAGGGCATGGATGTATGGATACAGGGCATGGATGTATGGATACAGGGCATGGATGTATGGATACAGGGCATGGATGTATGGATACAGGGCATGGATGTATGGGTACAGGGCATGGATGTATGGATACAGGGCATGGATGTATGGATACAGGGCATGGATGTATGGATACAGGGCATGGATGTATGGATACAGGGCATGGATGTATGGATACAGGGCATGGATGTATGGGTACAGGGCATGGATGTATGGATACAGGGCATGGATGTATGGGTACAGGGCATGGATGTATTGATACAGGGCATGGATGTATGGATACAGGGCATGGATGTATGGGTACAGGGCATGGATGTATGGATACAGGGCATGGATGTATGGGTACAGGGCATGGATGTATGGATACAGGGCATGGATGTATGGGTACAGGGCATGGATGTATGGATACAGGGCATGGATGTATGGGTACAGGGCATGGATGTATTGATACAGGGCATGGATGTATTGATACAGGGCATGGATGTATGGGTACAGGGCATGGATGTATGGATACAGGGCATGGATGTATGGGTACAGGGCATGGATGTATTGATACAGGGCATGGATGTATTGATACAGGGCATGGATGTATGGGTACAGGGCATGGATGTATGGATACAGGGCATGGATGTATGGGTACAGGGCATGGATGTATGGATACAGGGCATGGATGTATGGGTACAGGGCATGGATGTATTGATACAGGGCATGGATGTATTGATACAGGGCATGGATGTATGGGTACAGGGCATGGATGTATGGGTACAGGGCATGGATGTATGGGTACAGGGCCAGCTGCAGCATGACAGAGAACACTACAGGAAGGCTTTCATCGGCGACCTGACAGCTGCTGGTTAGTACATACGCAGGAACACCAAAAACAGGAGGAAGCGTGGGTTAATATGTGGATTGATACTGGGACGTCTACACAACTGTGTGAGTCGATTGACTTCAAAAAGTTCGCCACTTTACTCGAACCAAAGTTGAAAACACCTGTTCATGTATGTCTTCTTTAGTCTGTTGGCTGTTTAGTTTTTTTTCCTGGAACACGTCACTTACACATTTTGCACTTACTGCTGCATCTTGTGTAGACTGTTTACATATTTATGACCATATGTAGGCTACATTTTATTTACTGGTGTTATTGTTGAATACATTGTGAATACATATTTCTAAAATTGTATGATGTTTTTGTTGAGTTATTATTACACAATACTTGTTCTGATCTTTTTGAATCCCCGGACAAATAACCCATATTACACAAAAAGACTAAAACTAATAAAAACTAAACTAAAACTAAGCATTTTCAAAAAATAAAAACTAAACTAGCAAACCCGCTATAAAAGCTAATTAAAACTAAACTGAATTTGAAAACAAAAAGTCAAAACGAAATAAAAATAAAAACTTATGAAAAATGCAAAACTATAATAACCTTGGTCTAGGCGAAAGCTGCTACTCCTCACTCCCTAAATACATGTATAAGCTTTCTATGAAGAGAAGCAGAGATAGGGAGGGGGCGCGCCATGACTATGGCTACACACCCTCCCCCGCCAGTCTAGGTGAACGCTGCAACTCCTCACTTCCTAATTATAAGCTTTATCAAAGAGGAGAGTTTTAAGTTTACTCTTAAATGTGATGAGGGGTGTCTGCCCCCCGAACCGAGACTGGGAGCTGGTTCCACAGGAGAGGAGCCTGATAGCTAAAGGCTCTGTCTCCCATTCTAACTCTGCATTCTGGGAGCGCAGTGCTCCAGTGGGACAATACGTACTATGATAGGGTGACCAGACGTCCCCGGAAATATCCCCGGTTTTCACTGTGACTGACAGACCCGAAATTGGAATGAAAGACAGAAAACATTGACCAAACGCGCACCCTACACGTGCAGGCTCAAGACCACCGAGCAAGAGCAAGCGCTGCTCAGAGCTCAGAGATGTTCTAGAATGCCCATATTTTACATGCTAAAATTACTGTTTATTTACATGGAGTCTGGTGGGTTTAGCAAATGCAATTTCGTGGACTTTTTATGTTTTAAAAAAGGATCTTACTCTTTAACAGTAAGGTCGCCCTCCTTAGAAATCCTTTCCATAATGTTGTCAGACACTTAGAATATTAATCTGAGTCTGTCAGTGGCAAAAACGAGCACCTGTATGAACGTAAATACAAGCTGGACAGTTGACGTCCTATTAACTTACATTGTAGCTTGTTTCGCCGTTGCCGACTGCAGTGATCTCGTTTAATACTGGACCAATGTCAAAGGAAAATATTTCCTCAATAGTTTTAACTGTATCTGATACTCAATGAGCTGTTGCAGAAACAAGCCCAGCCTGAAGCAATAAAGCAAAAGCTGTCAGATAAATGTAGTGCAGTAAACATTACAACATTTCCCTCTGAGGTGTAGTGGAGTACTTGTGAAGTAGCAGCAGGGGCGATTCTAGAATCAGACCTTTAGGGGGGCTCAGCCCCTAATGAGAATGTGACATGGATATAGTGCATGCAAAAGTGTTAATCTGCGCCATGAAATTACCAAGTTCTTCACAACCGCACTCCTGCTCTTCCTCTGACAGATAGAGACTCAGCCAGAGGCGTGAGTCTGGCACTTCAACCAGAATCTAAGCTTTCCAATGATATTAGCGCCAGTTGCTGTGACAAATGGTTTGCAAGAAAATTAACATTGAACTTACATGAAATGTTATCATATTTGCATCCTGCATAAATCTCTGCACACCCATTACTCTCTGTGAAATATCTCACAAACTCTTCACTCAACACATGCATCGGTACAACAAGCAGTTCCCAGGTAATCCGTTTTTGAAATTGCAACAAAATTTCTACATGGTCTCCAACTTTGGACCAAAACTATAATGTATTCTCATGTAAACTATTTATGTCAGCACAACATTTTTGTAAATTGCTTAGCCAGTGTATCCCACTATAATGGTTATTATATTGCCAGATTCCAGACAATCCCACTTACTTATATATATCCCACTTACAAATTAGAGTTTAGATTCTCGGCCCAAGCCCGAGCCCGACCCGAGCCCAACCGGACCTCGGGTCGGGCTCGGGCCGTTATTTTCCGCCACATCCTCGGGCCGGGCCGGACCCTTGATCAAGCAATTATTTTTTATCCATTACCTTATTATCCTATTTGGGTGGGGAGATAGCTATGCCATAATCAGAAATATTATAAAGATATATATAGGCTATATAAAAGTAACAAATGTGTATAAAAGTTAGGCTGCAGTTAGAAAATGCAGCACGTGTCATGCGCGGAGTCTCCTCCTCTCACACGCATCACACCGGGAGCTGGAAGATGTAAAGAAAAAAAGAAAAACAGGAGAATTAACTTTGAGCAAGTGTGGAGGAAAGTCGGAGGTATGGAAGCAGTTTAAACAAGTCGTGGGCAGTGACAACAATATGTTGTTCATCATTGTTTTGTTTTTTTTACGTTTCTTCATTCGGATCCACTTGCGATCTGTTCCATTCTAAACAAACAGCAGTTTACAGCTTCGTCCTTGTTGTATTCTTCTAAACAGATTTCTGCAGTTCAAACAACTCTGAATTGTAGTTGAGAACGTCAGTTATAACGGCCCACGTATTAAAACATTGTCGGGTTTAAATCGGGCTCGGGCTCATAATTACAGTTAATGTGCCGGGCCGGGCTCGGACGCAACGTGCTCGGGCTCGGGCAGGTTCGGGCTTGATTTTTGGGCCGATCTAAGCTCTATTACAAATATGAATATATATTTCTACTGTTATGCTTCCTAGTGACATTAATGCAAAAATATGAAGAAAAAACTATTCCACAAAATTCTGAAGTGCAAAATAGTTCAGGCTACAGCACAAATATTTCCATCCATAGATAAGAATAATCAAGTCTAACCTCTTCTTTTCAAAGTGCACCAGATTGATGCATTTAAACGTTAAAATAGACATTTTCTTACAGGGGAGCATGCCCATGGACCCCCCTAGGGGGGCTTGTGCCCCAGTGCAGCTCTAGGTCTAGTGACGCCCCTGGGGCAGTGTCCCCGTTTTAAGTTTACAAAGATAAAAAAATTACCTGTTTTGGAGGTTTATTATTCATTTATGCTTCTGAGCTGAAAATGTCCCTGGATATGGTCTCAGAAATCTGGTCACCTTATACTATGAGCTCTTCAAGATATGATGGTGCTAGACCATTTAGAGCTTTGTAGGTCAGAAGAAGGATTTTAAATTCAATCCTGGATTTTAGCCAATGCAGAGAAGCTACTACAGGAGAAATATGATCTCTTTTCGTAGTTCTTGTCAGAAGACGCACTGCAGCATTCTGGATCAGCTGGAGAGGGACTTATTTGAGCATCCTGATAGTAAGTAATTACAGTAGTCCAGCCTGGAAGTAACAAATACATGGATACAGATACTAGATACACTAGTTTTTCAGCATTGTTTTGAGACAGGATGTGCCTAATTTTGGCGATGTTACGAAGATGAAAAAAGGCTGTTCTTGAGGTGGCCTGAGATAGCCTTTGTTTCACAGGTCACCACACAGACTGTCATACAGTTCCTTTCTACAGTCTTCAGTGAGAAGGTAACCCCAAGGAGCTTGTTTCAGACAACAGCTCACAATTTGTGTCGCAGGAGTTTGACACGTTTCTCCAGGATAGGGCATTGTGCATAGAAAGTCATCCGTCTACTACCTGAGGAGAAATGGTGAGATTGAATGCTTCAACCGCAGCCTGAAGGACAGTTTGCAGACTGCCCTGCTGGAGGGTAGGCACTGGAAGGAGTTCACAAGGGAATTCCTGCATGTGCATGTGGCAGGACGTCCACTTCCACAGAGCAAAGCACTGTCCTCAAGGCAGCTTGCAGTCAGAGTCAGAGAAAACAAGGAAAAAACCAAGACATACACAGACCACAAGAGAGGGGCCACAGGTGTGTCCTTCCAGTGTGGGTCATATGTTCGGGTGAAGAAACCTGGCATCCTTCCTAAATCTCACTGCAAACACTCTACGTAAACACTTCCAGACCACTCAGGGTGGTGGAAAAGAGAGGACAGTATACCTACCTGCTGTCGGATGGGCGCTGCTGGAACGCATCTCACCTTGTGCTAGCTTCTCCCCAGGAAAGAGGGGGTGACAGTGAACTGCCGCCCCTGGACCGTGAAACTGCACCAGCTACACCTCAGGCAGGTGCACCTACCTCACCTGCCAGACCGGTCAGGCTCAGAAGAGCCTCAGAATGGACTAAGGACTTTGTGTTGTGATAACCTCAACAAGCACAAATGTAGAGGCTGAACCTGCTATATTCCACTGTTCATGTTTGGTGTAATACCCCTAAAATTTAAGCATTATTAATAATTCAGATAAGTTAATCAATTTATTGATATTAATGAACTGGTGGCGAACAGAGAGGTATGATTTGAACCAGGAGAGGGCTCCTAATGCTTAGGATAGGTTAAATGCAGAGATTGAATTTCACTACATTGTACTGTACGATTGTATGTGACAAATAATAAAGTTTCTTCTCTTTCATCTTCTTCTTCTGAGGGAGGGCTCAAGGCAGGTGAGGAGGATGGAGTGATTGATGATGTCAAAGGCAGCACTGAGGTAAAGATAAAGATGTATTGAATGATTGGTTGCTACAACCCCCAACACAATACTGTAATTCCAACAGTCCTGTAGAGTTTAGCATTTATCAGTTATCCAATATTCGTCACCACTTGTTGCTACTGCTCAAGTTACATTAAATGAAGTTATTTAGAAACATTGCTAGATTATTGGTATGCTTCCTAGTATGCACTGTATTTGGGTTAAAATTCCCAAGGCCTTTGTCCTTATTTGAACAAGGTTACATAGTGGTGTAACGGACCATAGTTGATCTGTGGTCTGTATGGATCAGCACTCACGATTTGGCACGTCGGAACCACGGATTAATTGCAAAGTTTAAGCATAATAATAGTGTGAAATACATTTTTACTGTCGCTTTTAAAGTAGGCTGATAAATCTCTATGGAGGGTTGCCATGAAAAGATACAGGCAACGCAATTTTCTGTTCCCATGAACGGGGCATGTTAAATTTACTAAATGTAACTTTTTAATGTTTCAGAAAATGTGTAATTTTTCATCTGATGATCATAAATGACCTGTAACAGCAAACAAGACTAACAGTGAAAAGAATGCTATTTTCATATAGTTTTTATTAATGCCTCTGCCCGGGTCCGATTTTTCCCGCAAAGTCACAAAAAGATTTACGGCAGGCAGACCGGCTCTACAGTAACACATTCTGACCGGTGGCAGATTTCGGTGTAACACCGAAAAAGCCTGTTAGTGTATCCAGCCAGGTAAAAGGTAGCAGAAGATTTCTTTATTCTAATTGTGTTTTTATTTTATTTTAGAAGTTATGGCTGATACTAGGGCAGGGCCATCACAGAAACAAAGGAAATTAAAAGAAGAAACAACTAAAAGCTAAAAGGGAAAGTGACAGATGACGGTCGGCCTTTCAACAGATGGAAACAATAACGAGATTATAAATGATTCAGAGCCCACCACGAATTGGCCCTCAGGTATGTAATATGTCTTTACAATGCACGATGTGGTTGTAGTCAGTAACCTACATTAAATTACGTCCCCCTTCCATTTAGCGTGGACGTTTCATTCCTTTTCAATCCGTGTTTGTTTTGGCCTACTATTTTCTTTTCCCTTATGTCCCCCTTTACTTGTGTAAAGCGTCCTTGAGTTTAATGAAATGCACTATATGAATCTAAGTTATTATTATTACTTTGGTTGCTACAGGGGGGCAAGGGGGGGGCAGCACTGTAGGGCCTTGCCCCCCCAGCTGCCCCCCTAACTTTGGTGTTCAAAGAACTGTGCTTGTAAAAACAAACTGCCACTATGTCCACAAGCTTCTTAAAATAAATGGAAAGCTTTTAAAAAAATAATTATTGTCCCGACTTTTTTGTGCTGATCCGAAAATGTATCCAATCCGTGGCTCAAAACTGTGACCCGATCCGAACCGTGAGTTTTGTGATCCATTGCACCCCTAAAGTTACATGATGGAGTCCTGCAATGCCTCTTTTTATATATATGAGGAATCACAAAGTCTTAGTGTAATTCCGAGTTGTGAGCAGTCAACCAATTCATATTTTTTCCTTTCTTAAATAGTTTGATTTGGAAGGATTTCGGAGGCCTGAAGAAGTGAAAGTATCCAGTATTTCAAAGGAAAGTAGCACAGATAAGAAAATAAAAGTATTCTTTCTTAATTTCTTTTAAATATCTTGACCTCTCAGCAGTGGCGGAGCTAGAAAATTTTACATTGGGTGGCATAGGGGTAGCGAGAGATCTTGGCAGGGTGGCAGGGGTAGATGGTACATGGGAACCCCCATATGTAAACGCACTGCTATGGCCTACTATGCCCCGCAATTGTAATATTTTGAATTATGCTGTTCTTGTCTTTACTAAATTTAACAAAACTAATCCAAGGGCAGAATGCTCTTACAAATCACAAGGGGGCAATTTGACTTTTGGCTGTCAAATAACTGTAATAGCTGTTGTTGTTGATGAATCGCCTTTAGCATACATTACATTTATTACAAATTACAGTTTAAACTTCACCTGGGGAAACTGACTTCACTTTCAGAGGCTCGGGGGCAGCTCAGTCGCTCTAGTCTTTACCGGGATGCAGGGCCACCACCCCGCAGCAGACTCGCTGTGTGTGAACGCCACTCTGCACATTTGATGCAGGGACGTAGCTAAGTATTTGAGGGGTAGGGGGTTAGGATTACATCTACAATTATTATTTATTATTAATTAATATAAATGAATTGTTTGTTTCAATGTTTTAGGAAGCTTGTGGACATAGTGGCAGTTTTTTGAACACCAAAGTTAGGGGGCAAGGCCCTACAGTGGGGGTCAGCTGCCCCCCTTTGCCCCCCTATAGATCCACCCCTAGCCCTCTCAGATTTATCCTTGTTGTGTCCAGACCCCCAGGTTAAAAAAGTGTGACAAAGTCAAATTGGAAGTGACAAACCCAGAGGCAAAATCTAACTATAAAGCGAGGAATGTCTGTCTTTCTGTTTGTCCTTTGCATATCTCGAGAAACATTCATCCAATCTACTTCACACTTGGCGGGTGTATTGCTGACGTGCAGTGTTGAGTGCTGGTGCAATATGGACATGTGACATGTTTAATATTAAACACGTCGCATGCGCATAAGAACAATAACAAAGACGTCCCATGCAGCACGCTGTCGTATGGATGTAAACATAGAGGCCACTGAAGTCAGCAGATGTGTCCAAAATGAACTACGTACCCAATATGTGTACTGTTGTTCAACATACTTCTGTGTGAATAAACAACAGAAGTTGTTGGTATGAGGAAATTCAGTTAAATTGTCTCACTAAAACATGTATTGAAGTTATTCAGTTTTTTAAGATTATCCATAGACATAAATTTTCTGCCTGGGTAGCTCACCTGGTAGAGCGTGCACCCATATACAGAGGCTGAGTCCTTACCGCAGCGGCTGCGGGTTCGCTTCCGACCTGCGGCCCTTTGCTGTATGTCATCCCCTCCCTCTCTCTCTCATTTCAGGTCTCAAGCTGTCCTATCTAGTAAAGGCCTAAAATGCCCAAAAAATAATCATAATGAATAAATAAAGTTGGCAATGATGTCCACGTTACTGCTGAATTGCTTTTTTGTTTTCTCAAACTACAGAGCGACACGAGGCCCAAATCACAGAACACGCGTGAGTTAATCGCTCCTCCTTCCCATCCTCTAAGTGGATTTTGTCGCTTTTCAGGCCGCCATTGTAAAGAACTTGTTCTTAATGACCTGCCTGTAAAAATAAAGGTGTAAAAAATATATATATCACGCAGATAAAAAAAATTGTGGCGTTAAAAGGAAGTTACGTTAACTTATCGCGTTCATTTTGACAGTCCTAACGTTTTTACAGTGCACACATTTTACATCCTCATGAATAAAATGCTCTTACAGGAAAAGTAACAACATTATAGTTTATTGAGTGGATTTTCAATATTTGTGACAGTGAATACATAATTAAGTAGAATAAACAGGGACATTCAATTTATTACAAGAGAACATTAAGAAAATATTGGTGTAGCGTTTAAGAAGATTTAGAAGTATTTGGATTATAATAACAAGCCTCCCTGTCTCATTAACAAAGATGGTCAAGTAAGGTTCAAAACAAAAATACAGGTTCAAGGCTGTTAACAGACAGAGACAGACACTAAGGCATGGTGTGAAAAGAATCTCTCTCTCTCACAAACACACACACACACACACACACACACACACACACACACACACAAAATGAACATGATAATAAAAGGTGAGTCCACATATTTTTAAGAAAGCTACTGTGTGTGGCTGGCTTTGTCATAACCTCACAGACTATTAGTCAAAGATCAAGAATGGACCAAAACAACAACAGCACAGGAGGTACTGTCCTTTCACAACATGATATGGAGATCCTTGAAGTGTCGATGAAAGGGCTACGTCGCTTCTCTTAAAGGGATTCACTGTCAATTGATTTAGAAATAAAAGGAAAAAAGAAAAGACAATCTTGAGGAAAAAACGGCGAAGATGTCAGGTAATTTCACAGCGGCCATGAATAAAATGGCTACAACGCAGATTCACACTTGAAAAAAATAGAAGTAGACAGATTTCTATTCCCCCCTCAGGCCCTTCCTGTGCTCTCTACGCTGTGCTGTCACTGGTCACTTCTGTGTCTTGGCCTCCAAAAGGGCTGATGCTGTCGGTCTCCATGGCTTGGTAAACCAAGAACAGGAAAGCAGCCACAACGGCCAGCAGGAACAGCTTTATCCACAGAGACACACTGCGGGGCGCTGCCTTGGTCGGACCTGCAGGGGGAGCTGCAGACAGAAGCCTGGAGGAGGAGTTGGATGGGGGCAGGCTGGTGACTCTGTTCACAGTGCAGCTCTCTGTGTAGGAGGAGGAAGAGCTGGTTGTCTTGGTGGTTTTTGGAGAGAAGAGGCAGTTTTCATCATTCCACAGATCACTGGACTTCACTGGGCGACCGGCGGCTCCTTTAATGGGTCGTCGACAGGTGGCGCTACAAGAGACAAGGTTTTACAGTCATTGTTGTATGAGGGTTAGATAAATTGTTTATGTCTCGGAAAACACAGCAAACATTCTTATAGATACATAAAAGCTCCATCATTGTCTTAATGACAATGATGGCAATACAATGACAATACGATGACAATATCTTAATTCTGGTCTGTGTCTTGTTCACACAGAATTATCACAAGTGAACCAAGAGCTGTAAACATGAAGTCAAATGAACCGACGGCACAGTTTTAGTGATGTCATACTGCATCATCAGCCTTACATGGACACACTAATTCTTAATGGAGGAACTGATCGAATTTCTAAATTCGGAACGTTATCTCTAGATTAACTAAATCGGCCTAACTCTACCTGCGATGTGTGTCAACCAAAGTACACATCACTACCTGAGGCCAGCGTATCTTTTAAAATTCTTTGCAATGGGAGCACCGCATATTTACGCGATGCTACAAACGCAGCAGTGTCTCAGCTGAAAAAACTCTTTGCTTCCAAAGTGCAGTCTAGCACTCCCAGCTGGGCATTTTCAAATAGCAGTTTCAGTTGTCAGCTAGGAAGAAAGGCTTTGGTGGACATAGGTGGTGTATATACACTATCACACAGTCACAAGCAATCTGCTACTATTGGCGACATTAGTGGCACAGCATGCACTTGATCCTAGTGCTAGTGGAATGCACTGAGTAGAGATGAGACGAATTGGACTGTATATCTAAGTGCGTAATACTTAAAAACCAACAATTAAAGCAAGGGGAGCCTTTCCTACACTGGCTGCATAGGGACTATAGATGCTTTTTCATAGTCCTAACAACAGCAATTGCAAATTTCTGTAAAATAATTGTGTGTGCAGCTTCCAGAAGCAAACTTCCACTCTTAATTTTTTATGGTTGCATTAAGGGAGGTTAGAATAGTGGTTGCAAAAGTGGGGTCTGGGGACCCCATGGGGTCCTAGAGGGGGTCCCCAGCAAAAACAGGAATTTTTTTTCACACAATGACGGAATGTATGACTTTGGTCATGGGTATCATACACTTTCAGATGGGGAAAAAAAAGTTTGGGAAGTCTTGTGAGTCCCCAAACTTTATGAGAATACAAAAATAAATTGCTGAAGTGTCTGTTTAATTGTTTTGTAAAGTGTTATTTTTGATTGATAACAAAAATAACCATTGGTTACTTACGTGATTCCTGTTGGACTACTGATGTCATTGGGGAAGAGCTCCTTTAGAACGTCATTCTCCTGCACTTTCGGGGCTTGGTCGCCGGCTGCAATCTTCTCCACCTAAAAGACAAAACAAGCATGGAGAGCATGATTTAAAGAGCAAGCAGATGCAAAGGAAATATTCCCCATTACTTCATGATTATCACCTGTACATGCATGTTTGGACCAGCAGGGGTACCTTGTTTGATATTAGACACCTCTCACCATGTGACCACTTCAAACAAAATGCTGGGCCAACCACTCTTGTTGACTCCTGAACCACCCATAGACAGTTAAAGAAATAGACCAACAGATCCCGTGTCTCTGGACGGAGACCAGTGAAGGATATTAGAAGCTCTTTTCCAGTGAGCGCTGAGCTTTACTGTGCAGCCTCCAACAGAGAGACGACGTAAATGTGCCGTGAGCAACCTGTCTGAAAGTTGGAAGTCTTCTGGTAGCTGTGCCAAGAGAAATCTCAATCATTCCCAATCTAGCAGAGACGGAGAGCGTAGGTATATGTTAAAGAGATAACATAGGCACAGGCTAATTATTGATCACTAAAATGATAGTTAACATTAGTAATTAAACTTAAACAGCTAATGGAAGTCGAAACAGCCTGCGAGCTTCTCCTGTACTATACGGTAATTCCTCTACTGTGCGACAGAAAGTCGCATGGTTTTTATAAAAAACGTCTGCTACGGAGCCATAACGTGAGGTACAAGGTAATGGAGCCTTTTACACATTGTCGTGTTTCTTTAGAAATAAACAATGGACAAATAGAGTCTTTAAACGCTTCAGATGTAAAGTTATTCTCTGTCAAAGTGACGTCAAAATGAATGGCAGTCAATGGGATGCTAACGACCGGTGAGTGTTAAGTAGCATCAAAATGGCGCCATAGGAGCTACGCTTTGTGGACGCTCGCTTACCCCCTTGGAACCACCTTGTGAACGTGACACAGAACACAGTCCCTGCAGTCCCATACCGCTTTCACACCAATGACCCGGGTTGGACCAGGGTTGTCTGACCAGTGTTCAACCCTTTTTTTGTCAATTCAAACCAAGCCAGTCAACTAGTGTTGATCCCTGGCCATGACAATTCAGATACGACCTGGGTTTAGGGATGGGTACGAGACTAATATGGCACTGGTTCCATAATGACCGGTATCTACCGGACTGAATGACAATGCAGATCTCTGTGCCTCATTTCAGTGCTACTTACAGAGGCTTGCAAAAGTATTCATACCCCTTGAACTTTTCCACATTTTGTCACGTTACAACCGTAAATGTATTACATTGGGATTTTATGTGATAGACCAACACAAAGCGCCGCATATTGGGAAGTGGAAGGAAAATGATACATGGTTTTCAAAATGTTTTCAAATAAAAAACTGTGTGGCGTGCAAAAGTATTCAGCCCCCTTTACTCTGATACCCCTAAATAAAATCCAGTGCAACTAATTGCCTTCAGAAGTCACCTAATTAGTAAATAGAGTCCACCTGTGTGTAATCTAAAATCAGTACAAATACAGCTGTTCTGTGAAGGCCTCATAGGTTTGTTAGAGTGAACAAACAGCATCATGAAGCCCAAGGAACATACCAGACAGGTCAGGGATAAAAGTTGTGTAGTTTAAAGCAGGGTTAGGTTATAAAAAAAATATCCCAAGCTTTGAACATCTCACGGAGCACTGTTCAATCCATCATCCGAACATGGAAAGAGCATGGCACAACCGCAAACCTACCAAGACATGGCCGTCCACCTAAACTGACAGGCCGGGCAAGGACAGCATTGATCAGAGAAGCAGCCAAGAGGCCCATGGTAATTCTGGAGGAGCTGCAGAGATCCACAGCTCAGGTGGGAGAATCTCTCCACAGGACAACTATTAGTCGTGCACTCCACAAATCAGGCCTTTATGGAACACTCTTCCATAAAGGCCTGATTTGCAGAAGAAAGCCATTGTTGAAACAAAGCCATAAGAAGTCCCGTTTGCCGTTTGCCATAAGCCATGTGGGGGGGACAGCAAACGTGGAGGAAGGTGCTCTGGTCAGATGAGACCGAATTTGAAGTTTTTGGCCTAAATGCAAAGCGCTGTGTGTGGCGGAAAACTAACACTGCACATCACCCTGAACACAACATCCCCACCGTGAAACATGGTGGTGGCAGCATCATGCTGTGGGGATGCTTTTCTTCAGCAGGGACAGGGAAGCTGGTCAGAGTTGATGGGAATGGAGCCAAATACAGGGCAATCTTAGGAGAAAACCTGTGGTTCACCTTCCAGCAGGACAACGACCCTAAATATACAGCCATAGCTACAATGGAATGGTTTAGACCAAAGCATATTCATGTGTTAGAATGGCCCAGTCAAAATCCAAACCTAAATCCAATTGAGAATCTCTGGCAAGACTTGAAAATTGCTGTTCACAGATGCTTTCAATCCAATCTGACTGAGCTTGAGCTCAAATAAGAATGGGGAAAAATGTCAGATGTACAAAGCTGGTAGAGACATACCCCAAAAGACTTGCAGCTGTAATTGCAGCGAAAGGTGGTTTTACAAAGTATTGAATCAGGGAGGCTGAATACTTTTGCATGCCACACTTTTCAGTTTTTTATTTGTAAAAAAAAAAAAATCATTTTCCTTCCACTTCACAATTATGCGCCACTTTGTGTTGGTCTATCACATAAAAATCCCAATAAAATACATTTACGTTTGTGGTTGTAACGTGACAAAATGTGGAAAAGTTCAAGGGGTATGAATACTTGTGCAAGCCTCTGTAAATGCCTGCGCTGCTCTCTGGTGCTCCAAAACGGACGTTAGAGGCAGCAGAAGCATCACTGCACAACGTGACGCTAGTTCACATTACACTTGGCAGCAGGTAACGTTAGCCTACCGTTAGCTAGTAGCTGGCTTAAACACAGTTAAAATGCTGACAGTTAAACGGTCTAATGTGTGGCTGTATTTCGCTGGAAAGGATTCCAACACCGGGACGTCCAACAGTCTGCAGCTAAAGACACAAAGTAGCCTAGCTGCACCATGGAGTTGTTGGAGAAACAACACTGATGGGATTTGATTGGGTTCAATTGCACCTCGTAAGCTCATGGTGCATTCAATGCTATTGTAAAGTACCCTTCTGCCATCTAGAGATTCTTCTTTTTGTCGTTTAACAGCAATTAACTGGTGAAATAAGTTATTACATTTAAATAAATCATTTAAATTTGACCATATGTTCTTTAATGTCACCGACGGTCGTTGTGTGTTCTTATTTTTTTTTTTACAGTAGGCTCTCTCTGTAGCCTGGGCCCAGGCGAGCGAGAGAGAGAGAGAGAGAGAGAGAGAGAGAGAGAGAGAGAGAGAGAGAGAGAGAGAGAGAGAGAGAGAGAGAGAGAGAGAGAGAGAGAGAGAGAGAGAGAGAGAGAGAGAGAGAGAGAGAGGTGAATAAGATAAATAACAGTATTTCCTGATTGTTTCACAGCGATTACGTTCTAAAGCACAAATAAATAACCATAAACACTTAACAGATGATTTTGTGAAGACAGTCTGTCTTTAATTTAAGTCTCCATTCTTTTAGGTGCAGCAGTAAACAAGGAAGTAGGCTACTCTAGTGTCGATTTATCACCATTTTAGGCGAGGGCAGAACATTTCTTTTTGTTTGATAACATTAAAAGTATATCAGTATATCGTTTCAGCATCGATGTGCACATGTGCAATAGTCACATCGCAGGTCATGCAATGTAAATGCTATAACTTTTTTGCTGCTTAATACAAAAGGAAAACTTGCACTGTTCTCATTTTCCATAACTAATGTTATCGGCCGACCCATTCCCTTTAAGACAGGTGGCCATGTGGGCTACGTGTGTTTGTGACGTAGTGTGGCGGGGTTTGTTATGGGAAGTGAGGCTCTCCCGTGTGTGTAGAAAAGTGCCACAGACACAGTAAAGCGCATGCTTTTCCATAGGTAGTGAATAGGGGTGTGAAGAGACAGCCAGCTGATGAGATGAGACATGACACGAGATTGGGTTCATAAGATCGAGACGAGAAATTCGAATTTATTCAAATTGAAAATCACAAAATAAAAAACGACCACTGAAAGGTTTTGCCACAAACTCAAATGACTGGCTTCTCTCCTGTATAACTAACAGTTACACCGATACTAGGGCTGGGCAATATATCGATATTATATTGATATCGTGATACATGAGACATATCGTCTTAGATTTTGGATATTGCAATATCGTAATATGACATAAGCGTCGTCTTTTCCTGGTTTTACAAGCTACATTACAGTTAAGTTATGTCATTTTCTAAACCTACCAGACTGTTCCAGCTGTTCTATTATTTGCCTTTACCCACTTAATCATTATAGCCACATTACTGAGGATTATCACAAATGTCACTGTGTAAATATTTTGGGAAAGCAGCAATTGTCAACCCTACAATATCTTTGCAATATCAATATCGAAGTATTTGGTCAAAAATATTGTGATATGAGTTTCTCCACATCGCCCAGCCATAACCGATACTTATTCCATATGTACGGTATGTAGAGATAGTCTCTTCACTCAGAGAACCAAGGTTACAATGTAACCAAGCGTATTCTGGCAGTAGTTGAGACCAGTTGTTTTGTATTTTACAATTTGTCATTGTACAGTAGACAGAGAGAAATAAAGCTTATTTTATTGTTTCACATTGATTATGTTCTAAAGCACAAATAAATGACCACCAAACACTCAACAGATGATTTTTGTAAAGACAGATGGTCTTTTCTCCTCCTCTGCATTTTATTCATTGCAGCACTAAACAAGGAAATAGGCTACTCTAGTATTGATTTATGACCGTTATA
Organism: Sander lucioperca; assembly: GCF_008315115.2. Lineage (NCBI taxonomy): Eukaryota > Metazoa > Chordata > Actinopteri > Perciformes > Percidae > Sander > Sander lucioperca. Next base: position 28,455,277 of record NC_050192.1, on the reverse strand, counting down.
GGACGAACGGAGAACATTTCTCTTTGTTTAATATGATTAAAAGTAAAGTTATGTTTTGCTGTCCGCTTCCAGACTCATTTCAGACTCAGAGACGTTGAGTGGTCTGCGCGAGACAGCGCCATAGTGAACTGCACGCTGTAGACGCTTGTGTCTCGGCCGTGAGAGAGAGGGAGCTAGAGAGAGGCGGTACCCTAACGTTCTAACGCTGGGTTTTACAGTCGGCTTTTTTCATCCGCTATTGCTCTGCAAAAGTTAACTCGGAGTCAACTTTGGAGAACGGGCGGGGGATCTTCTATGCTAATTTCGAGGTCAAAGTCAGACTCATCTGTCATGCTGGCTGTTGCTCTGCACTTGTGTACGGATATTGTGAGACACTTTGTAGCTCAACGAGAAATCTTGTCATGTTTAATCTCGTTACACCTCTAGTAGTGAAGCAACAGTAGTCAGTGTTTTTTTTTTTTGTTTAATGCAAAGAAGAAATAAAGCACTGGCCATTCTTCACAGCAGAGTTGCCAGACTAAAAGCTAGTTACCAGCTAAGAGCCAGGTTAAAGCTTTGAGTTATTCTAAAGAAACAAGGGGTCTGTCTAAACTAGTAATGCGGTTTGAGCCGCAAAGCTGGAAACGTAATACTAATCCACAAGAGAAGTCTGTGTCTGATATTACGTCATTTACACAAATGTAAGGGTTCTTGGATACACAGTTTGTTGCTAGTGCGTGACATGCAGGCTCTGTATGCACAGGGAACCACCAATCACAATCAATGTTGATCAATTTATCAAAGAGAGAGTAGCGGTGCTGAGAATGAGAGAATAAAAAAAACTTATTTTCATATATTTATGTTTTAAGACACAGTGAGACAAAATGTATGTTGTTGTTTTTTCAAACTGTTGGCCCCCAATTCCAGCCAATGACAATTTGTCCCGCCCCGGCTGTTTGCCCCCCTGTTCGTGTGCACTTCCCATTGAAATCGACCCACCACTCGACCGGAGTTGCAAGAAAAAAACACAAAGTCAACCCTGGTTCATCCCTGGTTAAACCCTCAGGTGTGAAAGGGGAATAACAGTACCTGTCTCACTAACATCCTTGGACAGTGTGGATGTGCAACTGAGTGCCTTCACAGGGCTGCAAGAGGACAGGAAGCTGGTCATTTTCTGCTGCCTCCTTTTATGCAGCAGGACATCTGGAGGGGCACACTCCTGCTCACAATGTGTGCGACTGTGTGTCAAGGTTGTTTAACCAGCCAACAGTTGTCACACAACAGTCCCTGCAGAGAGCCAACAGCTGCACACACAACTGGCTGATTGTTCATTAACAACCCTATACTGTAAACTGTAGATTTTGAGAGTTTGAACTCTTCATGTTTAACCACAGATACCATCCGTATAGTGTCAGTGAGAAGCCTGAGTGAAGGATAGGGAAAAAAAGAGAAATTAAGAATCATCAGACCTTATTTATTATTTGTCATTTATTTATTGACGCCTTCACTGTAAGGTTTATCGAGACATGCCACAATGATGATTCATGCATAGTTTTACTAGAAACACATTACTGCACAAAGTTCCATTACATGATTTTTATTGATTTATTTATTTTTTTTAAATGTGACTTAGTTTGCATAAGTGGTTAATGGCCAAAAAAATAAATAAAAAAAAGCGTTGACAGTATGAGGCTGAGGCATAGCCTACTTTCCTCATATGACACAGGGCTGTTACTGAAGTAGCAGGCTGGACATACAGAGAAGGCGGCTGTTTTGCCAGCAGCCAACGCTGAAAAGCCCCGGTATTATACGTGTCCAGATATATACGGAAATTAAGGAAAAACTTGCTGTTTTAACAGACTATTTATTAAATAGTTTTAGTGAATAATTTAACTCCATTGCACCCTATCTGCTGGTCTTAAAAGGTTCAGTACATGGCTCAGGTTCCTGAGACCCAAAATACACAAGGTAACTGCTCCGTGGACTGGGTGGTAACATTAGACTGGATGCTTTCTGCTGAGATGCTGAAGTAGGACTGGGCAATATATCGATATTATATCAATATATGAGGCTAGATATCGTCTTAAATTTTGGATATCGTAATATATGTGTTGTCTTTTCCTGGTTTTAAAGGCTGCTTTATAGTAAAGTGATGTCATTTTACTCTTTATTCTTACCAGACTGTTCTAGCTAGGGCTGAACGATTAATTGCATTTGCGATAATATCGCGATATGTTAAAACGCGATTTCCTAATCGCAAAGGCTGCGATTTTGTCACATGACTCGCGAGAGCAAATCAGTCTGCACTCCGTAGAGAAAGCATCAACTTAGCATGCTAACGCTACACTGTACCTTGAGCTGATTTCTGTCATTCAAACAACTCTGAGTTGTAGTTTAAAACTTTTACAGCCATTTTAATAAAATGAAGGGTTTTATTCTGGTTCGAGTCCATACGTGCAGTTAATGGATACAGACACACAGAACTGAAGGCTCGGTTGGCAACTAGCTCTGATTAGCGGTTAGCTCCGGTTAGCGGTTAGCTAGCTCCGTTATAAAGATATGGAGTGGAGGAGCTGCCACTGAGAGGGGTAACAACCAGACTGATAAATGACGTTCGGGGAGCTTTCACAGCAGCGTGGCCGCGGTGTTTCAACAGTTTTATTAGTACAGTTAATCCCACGACAAGAACACCAGCAACTAGCTAACGTAACGATAGCCTCTCTGAACAAGTGCACACGGCAGCACGCAACTTCACGAGGGGGAGGGGCTGGAGGCAGCTCCTCTCTGTGCACTGTAAAAAATTACACTGTTGTGTGTGTGTGTATACTATATTTTTACTTGTTTAATTGTCTAGTGTGTAATTGTGTGTTCATACTATAAAATGATTTATTGTTTGTCTTTGTTGAATAATACAGAAGACAAAGAGCTTAAAAAAAATAATCGAAATTGCAATATTTGGGAAAAAAATCGCAATTAGATTATTTTCAAAAATCGTTCAGCCCTAGTTCTAGCTGTTCAATATTTTGTCTTGAAAAGTTATTGTCCATAAGATTTTCATCTAGTTAACTGTCTAGAAAGTACCTATCTATCAAAAAGTGAGTTAAAACAATGGTGATTGAGCATATGATCCACTGATGAAAGCGCTTGTATTTGCTGCTTTGTCAAGTAATACAATCTGACTGTCTGTGGCGACTTTCCTGCCCTAAATTCAAATTCAGCACACAGTTAGTGACGCATTTTACGTCAGTCAGCAGCGGTTGGTCTTTCCCCGTCTGCCCAGGTGGAGCTTGGCAGTGCCGGTTATGCTGCGTTTTATTGTACACGGAAATTGGAAACTTCCAACAAGGAAAGATGCAAAGAAATAGCACGTCAATCGGTTGGGCGCTACATTTAATTACTGCTAACTCACAATGGTGGACCAACAGACAGAGAATGAAGACCGTTCAACTTCAAATCCAATTTAAAAAATATTAAATAAAAAATAAACTCCCACACCCACAAGAGGACCGAACTGATGCTGGCTGAGATGCTGCCTAATCTAGTTAGGTTTTACATGATTGTACATGAGTTTTCGTTTTGTATCAGCTCGAAATGATCCCAAACCTTTTTTCTATGGCCTGTCTCTTCCTCACTATTTTCTCTCTCTTCCTCCATTTTGCAAACTGCACCGTCTTCCCCACATCACCTGTACACACAACACCATATCCATGGTTGTATGAAAACATGACACACGTAGTTTTCAAAACATTCTGTTGACATGTGGACAGCATTATAAAAAACCTGGATACAGCTTTCGAGACGGAACCCTGTTCATTCCTATGAGAGTTAGACAGTGCAGGCGCACTAAAGACTTCCGCTAGCCAAGCCGGCTACTTCCGATTTAGCGATCCGCTAACTTGAATGGGGATTCAATGATTTAATCGTGCGGCTCTTCTAAACTGAATAGATGAAATTCTGATAGTGAAACGGGTCATTTTGCGGGGGTTGTGACTCTCAAAAGAGTATATCCCATGATTTAAAGACGCATCTTCCGTCATATAAGTCAATGCCCCATGGCATCACGTCACGGATGCGTTTGGCCGCTATGTCACAATGGCTTTAAAGCCCAGCACATTTCCTGGGGGCCTGTTTATCTCAAAATGGCACTAATCGGCCGGATTAATTGGTCTATCGCTAGTGGCTACATGGCTGATGTAGACATGTGTGATGGACAAAAGCAACAGCACATAAAGGAATGCATCACTGAACCACCCCATCACCTGTGATTAGAAGCCTTAGGTTAAAAAACAAAGCCCAGTGTTCACCATCCTAAAATGCACTATTCCCCGCAATTCATCACCAGTGTGTTGACTAATTAAGCCTTACTCAAGTGTGTTGACATGACATTGTGGACACTGATTTTGTGAAAAACGTATTTTGGTTAAGACATGGCAGATAGACAAAAGGCTAACCTCTAACAGAGCAGTGTTTAGCAGAGCAACTGGCTTGTGGAATGAATCCTTGCTGGGTCTGGGAAGACGCAGCCCCAGTTCTTCCTCTTGGAGCTACAGGTTTCAAACAGAAAGTGAGCAAGCACACTATTTCTTTTAGGATTCTAAGAACTGGATTTCCAACTTAAACCACTGTGTCAAAGCTGGTTACGCCTCAGTATGCTTCAAACAAAGTGCTTGTCAGAACTGAGTGTGACAATTTGCGTGACTAGTCTAAAGTAGACAACCTGACCATCACAACCCCATTACACAGTGATTGGCCAGGTGTGTAAGTATGCATCATTTAAAGTGCTCATATTATGCTTTTTGGCTTTTCCTCTTTCCTTTATTGTGTTATATCTTTTTGTGCACGTTATAGGTTTACAAAGTGAAAAAGCCCACTTTGGAACACACGTTATAATGCTCGCCTATGCTAGCATGCCACTCCCTCATACTCTGCAACTGACTAGCTAGCAGGACTTACTTCGCATGTGTGACTCCCAACAAAGATGGAACAGAAGTGTGATGTCTCACTCTGTAGCTAAAACAGAGAGCTCAACACACAGGGTGAAAAGAGGAGCTGCAGTACAACAAATATATGGTGTTTTCTGAAAATTAAACCATGTAAACCTATTGTGATATAACCTCTAAATACAATTATGAACCTGAAAATGAGCATAATGAGCACTAAACTTCTCTCTCACTTTTTGTAAGGAGCTCTTCAGACCTTGGATGTATATTGGGCAGCCATCTTCAAAGATCAGGCCTTAGTTTGTGGCCCACCTTACAAGACAATGTGCCTGTTTTGACCTGGTTTTAACATCTGTCCTGAGTGATCCAATCACAAGTGGACAACTCTGAATACATGAGTTTACACCTGAGAGCAGAATGGGTCTCCAAATATGGAGCTAAAAGAGTCTCAATAAAGATAATGCACACACTACATTCACATATGCACACACAGGATTCATACATGCACACATGATTCATAAATACACACAGGATACACAAATGCACACAAAATTCACAAAAATACACACAAAATTTAAAAAGCACAGAAGATTCAGAAATGCATACAAAATTCAGAAATGCATACAAGATTCAGAAATGCACACACAATTCAGAAATGCAAACAACATTTACAAATGCACACAAGATTCAGAAATGCACAGGACAAGATTCAGAAATGTATTTCTGATGCACACACAAATATATCTTGATTTACAAACTGCTTGCGGTCTGTGAACTTCACTGCATTTGTGTGTGAATTTTGAGACTGCACTGACTTGGCTCGACACACAAATGCCTTTTTTTAAAACAGGGAATGATCTACAACCAATCAGATATCTCCCTTGTTTTAGCCAATCACAAGAACGCACCCCACGTGGGGGATTGTTTACTTATAAGCCAATCACATGAACACGTTCACACAGCGCTATATGAAAGTGATGTAGGAGTCATTGGTCAAACTTATAAGTCACGCCCACTGCCAACTCGGAACTTGCAGACAGAGCAACAACCAACAACGGGACATTTTTAAGAATTTTCACCATCTTATTCATCATTAAATTCACTTCTGACAACATTTTAGGCGAGAAATCAACTATGTAGAGGTCAAATATGGGCCGTTTTACGAAAATTGATGGCTAATTGCAAATTTTGTCCGACTGTGTGTCGGGAGTTCAGCGGCCGGTGCTGCCTGTGTTGCTGCCTCGCCGCCCGGCCTGCTGGGAGGTAGATGGAGCTCCGTCACGGCTGGCAGCCCACGGCACTCCATACCCACGCAAAGTCACAGTTTTTTGGGTTAATGGACTTCCAAACGCCGCTGCCCTGACAGAGCTCCAGGGCCTGCAGCTCCCCTCTTCCTGCTAAATGGCCGCTGTGTGTGAGTGAGAGCGCGGTCAGCGAGCTTGTTATGCCCGCAATCTCTTACCACAGGTTCCAGTTAATCTTATAATGGATATGTGTGTTGAGTTATTTAAACAAACGATCATGGAAATAAACGCCTCTTGTCCGCGATTCTCATTGATAGAGCCTGCGGCTGGATGGAGCTCTATCAATGAGAGCTAGCTAGCCTCCTCTTAGACCTCTGAAACGAAACCCCTAATGTTCACAAAAAAGCATTGCATTGAAATCGGACACCATAGTTAGCTTCATAAGACCTTGAGGTAGATGTTCTATAAGTGGCATGACGAAATTCAAACTGTAAATATACGAAAATTATGCCGAAAGTGTAGCAACGATCTTTCCCATAGGATTAAATGGGACACATAGCTAGCCTAGCTAGCAGCTCCTCCTAAGGAGACCCCTAATGTTCACAAAAATGCATTAAATTGAAATCGGACACCATAGTTAGCTTTATAAGACTTTGGGGTAGATGTTCTATAAGTGGCGTGACGAAATTCAAACTGTAAATATACGAAAGTTATGCCGGCAGCTGACAGCCAGCCAGCTCCGGAGCTCCGCGGAGCCCCGAGCCCCGAGCGTCCAATAACCGAGAAACGGTGACTTTCACTGGGTATGGAGTTTGCTGCTTTCTCGTCAGACTGTGTGGAGCTCCTAAAGTTGAGCAAAACATTACGTGAATTACTACGAGAATGGATGACTCCACCCACATTCATATAGCGCTGTGTGAACGCGTTCATGTGATTGGCTTATAAGTAAACAATCCCCCACGTGGGGTGCGTTCTTGTGATTGGCTAAAACAAGGGAGATATCTGATTGGTTGTAGATCATTCCCTGTTTAAAAAAAGGCATTTGTGTGTCGAGCCAAGTCAGGGGAGTCTCAAAATTCACACACAAATGCAGTGAAGTTCACAGACTGCAAGCAGTTTGTAAATCAAGATATATTTGTGTGTGCATCAGAAATACATTTCTGAATCTTGTCCTGTGCATTTCTGAATCTTGAGTGCATTTGTAAATGTTGTTTGCATTTCTGAATTGTGTGTGCTTTTCTGAATTTTGTATGCGTTTGTGAATCTTCTGTGCTTTTTAAATTTTGTGTGTATTTGTGAATTTTGTGCGCATTTGTGTATCCTGTGTGTGTATTTATGAATCATGTGTGTGCATATGTGAATGTAGTGTGTGCATTTATCTTTATTGAGACTCTTTTAGCTCCATATCCAAATGCGTCTTTGAGTGACCACTTGCGATCGGATCTCACTTTCCCGCTCTTTATGCATATAAACACGTACGTCATTATATCTATATATATATATATATTTTACTATTTCATGTTTGCTCTTAGGAGTCGTGATACATTACTGCTGATGAAGACCTAACATTCCCCGATTTTGTTGCAGCACTGACCACTCGGGCTCGCCAGCTTACTCCAGCGCTGACACGGCGCTGTGGAGACAGGTCTTGCAATGTGAGACTACTAAATAACAAAATAGCAAAATGGGTAGTGGGGAAGTTTTATGAAACAAAAAATAAGGTTATGGTAAACCGGCAGCTGCCTTTTTTCAGGCAACCGCGGGGACAGAGCTCCAGACACTCGGTGGTATAAGAGCAGGCAGCACCGGATGATTCGATCACTCAATTTTAATACCAGGTATTAAAAAAACAGGGCTAGATTTTTGTCTTGCTCTACTTTGAAGCAGCTATATCAGCAAATGAAACAAACCTGAGAATTTGCAGTGAATCTCACCAAGGAGTGATAGCCCTAACAGTTTCTGATGACTGTGAAAAAATCTAACCCATTTGTGACCATCAGTCCGGTTGATAACACACATATTTGCCAACAGATGCCCACCCTTAAGTGCAGTTAAAGTCGAAATGACAGGAAACAGGAGAAGCGCATTTTCTGATCTACAGATCAGCAGATATTGGAACCAACCGCCCTGTGAGTCCATACTCAATGAGTGAAACGGCCACCATGGCCAAGGCCCAGAGCTACCTGAGAAGGTCTAGATGAGGTGGAGGGAGGTTCAGCCCGAGCTGGACTGTCCAGTCTGTGGTGAACCCTCTTGTTAGATTTCAACTGGACCTGATCTGTCAACACAGGCCTGAGATCCTCAGCCACTATCTGCTAGGACAGAAAAAACAGAGCTATCGACAAAGCACAGAAAGAACGGACCAGGGTCACACACACCGACACAACACACACACACACACACACACACACACACACACACACACACACACACACACACACACACACACACACACACACACACACACACACACACACACACACACACACACACACCTCTTCTTCCTCCACCACAGTACAGCACATATAATTGTATTGTTGGCAGCCTACAAATTTACACGTGCCTGTCATTCCTCAAGGCCTCAGCTCAACAGGTGCACATTCACAGTGGGAACAGCAGGAGGAGCTGCTCACAATCACATTCAGAGCAGCAACACTGCTGAATAACACCCTCACATATGGGAGATGAGTTCACACTGACATTTCCTCAAAAGAGACTATAACACATTGTACTTATGTAAAAATATACTTTACGAAATGAAATGGAGTGAGGATGGTTTTATGATTACAATAACTGCATAAAAAAACGTGGACGCCAAATATCAGAAGAAAAGGAAAAGAACAGATGGAGGTAAGGGACAGAGATCAACACTTAAGCACTGAAGAGAAAAGTCAGTGTGTGAAGAGGTCCGGTTGTTCCAGCATGTGCACAGCAATAGCTAATCCACATCATGTGCTTTGAGTCTGACATGCAGTGAGCAGCACTGATACACTGAACCTACAGGTTCACACTGAGCGGGGTGTGACTACACTCCAAATGAAAAACCACTTCTTTCGGAAACCGTATAATCAACCCCAGCTGTTGGGTGTCCCATCCTATCTGCTTAAGTACACACTGCACACCAACATCTGAACTGCAGCTCAGACTTGCAAAGATGCTTAATTTAATTGCCTTCCTTCTTTCTTTGCAAATCTGGCTTAGAGTTAATCCATGCCGCCTGCAACTGATAGTGTTAAATAAGAGGTCTTGGTTGAAGTGTTGGAATGTGATTAATGAAGTGGATTCCAAGCTGGGTGATACTGCTGCTGAAGTCAGTGACCAGCTGTGTGCTGCTCTTTTAGGGGGCTTTCCTACCTCATCTCGTTCAGTTGAATCACACTAGAGTTCGTTTTAAACATCAGCAGCAGAGAAGTCACATTTAGAATAAACAGAATATTATTATGATCACTATGACAATAGATGGAGTTTTGGATAAACCAGGAACATTTCCCCAGGTAGTGCAAGGACAGTCCATGTTAAGGTATATAGACTGATGTGCTGACTTGTTGTCACTGTATGTAAATGAAGTTGAGAAATAACTCTGAAGTTGGCTTGTTGAAAAGCGGTTCTTACCATGTGGTGCTGACTGCTTCGGGTACGGGTGGTGACGGGCGTCTTCCCTCTGCTCCTCACCGGTCTCTCCACCACTGGAACTGGCTCAGGTTCGGCCACAGGTTCTGCCACAGGCTCTGGTGTCACTTCTGATAAAACACAGTGCAGTCACACACTATAACTTGCAGGACATGCAGGTGGGTTTATGTTCAAGAAGAACAAATTGTTACTTTACATTACTTTCCAGGGAATAACACAGGTTTTCATTTTCATTTCTTCCCCTCCAGGCAGCCATTAGTTTCTGTTTATTTCAGTACAGTGAAAATATACGACTTAATGGGACCGATGGGTTCTGAGATTGGTGCCATAGAGACTGACGTACACTCATGGTGACATTTTTAACTCTTGTGAAGATTTTCTCCAATTTCATAGTTGTATTGCCGACAACGAAGGAATTGCTTCTGCGCTTTTCCTTAGCGTTTACGACACTAAACTACAAAACGTGACCCCCTTTCTTTAAATCCAGCCACGTTTTTGGAGCACCTGAATCATTGTATCACAACCTCTGAAGAATTTCCTCAGAATTTGCCCGATGACAGCGTATGAGGATGAAACAGTACAGTAGCCGTGGCAGCAATGGCCTCTTTAGCCTGAAGTTTGCCTGTTTTCTTTTTCTTTCCTGGGGGATCCACTCTGCAATAAAGTACCTCATGTACTGTACCCAAAAAAAAGGGCGCAGTTTGATGAATGATGCAATTACGTACTATGCACGGCGCGTTATTATGAAACCCACGCAACTTCTAGGCAAGACCCGCCCTTCAATAGCATTCACACGCTACTATTGGCCAACTGTCCATGCTTACGCAAGATAACGTAACCCGATTTGTTCAGGTCCTATCCCCTGACCAATCGGGTATCAAGGTCAATACCTACGCACGACACATGCAGATTGAAGTGGCAGCAAACCAACCAACTAACCGAAGTAATACTAATAACTTTGTACAACAATTACGTTATTTATCGTTACCATTGAGCTAAGTTAGCGTAGCTACCATTTAAACAATGTTTGCTGGTTATAACTTATTTATATAACTTACAGGTCAATGCTTTTGAGCGCTAGTTATCAGCAATAACAAATCTGTGTGGTGCAGGTTTTGTTTCTTCAATAGTGGTTTGACATTTGCGGTTTTAAAAGAGTTGGGAAAGGTGTCTGTTTGCAGTGAGTAAAAATAACTGTACTTGTATGTAGGTCTCCTCCACCCAAAATAAAAACAAACCGGGCGATTGTATACACCAAGTCAAGCTGTCGCACACATTTGCTCAGCTCGTTTTTCTGAAAAACATTAAATCCAGACATCCGATGACTAAAATCCTTTAACCAGTTAAACTATACAGCTAAAAAAAAAAAAGTGTATCATAAAAATGTGGCTTAAAACTGGATAAAGAGTCTTATTATTATGATGATGAGATTTATGTTTTGGCAAACACACATGTAAAACATAAATGTCATCTACTTTATACTGCTGTGTACATAGTAGGGTTGGGTATCGTTTTCGATACCGGTGCTAAAGCGAAACTTTTAAAACAGTGCATGAACCGATACTTTTTAAAGAAAGTAAAAAAAAAGAAGGGTACTAAAACAACAGTCGGCGACATTAAATAACAGCTTGTTCATTGGTAAGGCCATATGGTCTAAATTAAATGATTTAATAATAATGTAATAACTTTAACTATAACGGCAGCTGCGGACTGTTACGTCTCGGTGTTGGAATCCTCTACAGTGAAATATAGTCACACTCTACACTGTTTAGCGGTAAGCTAACATTACCTGCTGTAGAGTGTAGTGTTAACTAGCGTCACGTGCAACAATGCTTCTGTTGCCTCTAACGTCTGTTTCAGAGCATCAGAGAGAAGCGCAGACACATCAGTGGCACCGAAATGAGGCACCGAAATCCCCATTGCTATTCGGTCCGGTAGATACCGGTCGTTAAGGCACCAGTGCCATATTAGCACCGGGTCTCGGTACCCAACCCTAGTACATAGTGATGCCAGCCTCCCTGGTTCTTTTGGTAAAGCAATTAGGTGCTGCACAGTTGACAACCATAGTTGCTGCCCATAGGTGGTGATTGTAAACAATACACAGGTAAGATGGTGGATGGTTATCCCCAAAGCGATGACGTAATGTTCAATTCAATTCAATTTTATTAATAGTATCAAATCATAACAAGAGTTATCTCAGGACACTTTACAGATAGAGTAGGTCTAGACCACACTATAATTTACAAAGACCCAACAATTCCAGTTGTTTTATATTTATGAGTGGCTGTTCTTACCGTCCTCCTTGTCACTGTACAGGTCTGATTCAGAGTTGCCATTGTGGTTGTGGTTGACTTGCATCTCTGTGAGAACCAGCTTTGGCAGCAACAGCTGTGTAGGACCCTCATCCAGCAGCCTTTGCAATTTCTTCTCATATACTTTACGGGTGGATGCTAAGAGGATGAGCAGAGGGGAGACATTTAATTAAACATGCACAAGATGGCTTGACCTGTCAATGTTCCTGAATGGTAGTAGCGGGAAACTAGAAATTAGGGGTGTGACGAGACACTCCGCTCACGAGACGAGACACGAGATTGGGTTCACGAGAACGAGACCATAACACCATGGCTAACACCATTTTAAAGAAACTTCAATTAAGAAATATGACTGGAAAAATAGTCTTTACTCAGAGAACCAAGGTTACAACATAACCAAGCTTTTCATGGCAGCACTAAACAAGAAAGTAGTCTGCTCTTGTATTGATTTATGACCATTTTAAGATGAGGGGGGAACATTTCTCTTTCTTTAATATCATTGATAGTAAAGTTAGGTTTTGCTTTCTGCCTCCGACTTATTTAAAAAAAAAAAAAAGGCAGAGGAAAAAAAGGCAGAGAAAGAGAGCGAACGGTGCGGGTCAGCGCCACACTGAACTGCACGCTGCAGCGGCTGTACCCTCTAATGTTCTAACGCTGGGTTTAACAGGCAACTTTTTACAACTGCAACTCCGCTACCACTCTGCAAAAGTGAGCTCAGAGTCAACTTTGGCGAACGGGTGTGGGATCTTTTGTGCTAATTTAGAGGTCCAACCTAGACTCACCTTCAAAGCCAGATGTATTATAAGACCAACCACCTTAGAGTCTACTGGCTGCTGCTCTGCACTTGTGACCGCTATCACTAGACAATTTTTACCTTTTACATTTTAATCTCGCGAGATCTCGTATCTCGTCACACCTCTAATAGAAATAATTACATAATATCAGTAAAATGACCAGCCTGACAGGCTTGTGACAATTCAATAAAACACTGAAGACCAGTGAGAGGCCAATAGTGTAAAGGTGGTAAACCCAGTCTTCTATGGATGGACAACTATTTTATTGCACACTGCCCGTGCAACAAAAGCAGCAGGTGAGTAGCACAACAGCAACAGCTGCCGCATTTCAGCTCTGCACTCACAGCCCAAAACACAAATCATGTATACGTACACTTAAGGAGAAAAAGAAGCGCATGCAGGCTGTTACACGGCCAGCGTAGACAGCTGTATTATTCAAAATGGATGTGTCTGTTGTGTTAGATCTGAATCTTTATTGCTGAACAAAAAGCTGAAAGGTTGTTTAGAGAACCTGGACTTCTCCTGTATAATCCTACACTGTCATCAAACTTGAACTCAAGAAGCAGAAAACAATAGTTATGAAAATGATTGAGTCTCTACATATTCCAGATTGCCAATCAACATTGAGAGCAGCCAGTAGTTTCATGATAACGTCACTCTGATAAACCACTGAGACTTATATTGTTTAGGTCATTAGTAAATTTGAGTATACAATTGCAAACACAATAATGTAATGTGCTTTATTGCTAATAATACTATATAATAATAATTATAATAATAATAATAAAAATACTATTAAAGTATAATTGTATTCCCAACTTGTAAATACGTTTGTACATGCTTTCCTTTGTATTTTTTTCTTTATTTTTTGAATATTTGTTCTTGATTTCTATCCTATTTATTCTATTATTTCTTGTATATTCTGTATGTGTGCTGTGTGTCTGATATTTTGCTGCTGTAGCACGGAAATTTCCCAATTTGGGATAAAAGTCTATTTGATCTAATTTAATTGAATATGTTGAAATTATTTCAGACATTTAAATTTTTGAAAAGAAAAGTTCAAAAGATTATCAAACAATAATATTGTGAATATTTATGGATTCCATCAGTGTTTAGCACTAACACCAAATCCCTCTGTATGTGTGAAGTGCAGCCATGTTTCTGTGTGCTGAGGGCAGATGTCACATCAGTCTTTAACTTCATATGACCCTGCTGCTGGTTCTGCTAGTGTGAGCACTCACCCACGATCGGCCCTGCGTCCACTCCGTGTTTGAGCAGCTCATCCTTCAGGCCTGCATCGGTCAGCACGGTGACATCCAACTCGTCCGGCCGAACCTTGTCTGTTTTCCTTGTGGCTTTCTGAGGGAGGACGACAGGGCAACCCGGTTGGTAATGCATTGACAAATGGCATTTTTCCATTACATGGTACCTGCTTAACTCGCCTCTACTCTACTTTTTTGTTTTTCCATTATGAAAAAAATTCACAGGTACCTGCCAACAGGTACTTTTCTAGTATCACCTCCGTCAAGGTTCCAAGCGAGCTGAGGCGATACCAAAAGGTGACGTGAAAACCTGCAGACTACTGATTGGTCGGAGAGAATAGTCACTAATCACTGCGTCATCATGTGTCCTGAACAAACCCGCCGTTTTTAAATAGTTTAGCCAGCGGTGTATTTTTTGCTGCCTCCAGCTTCTTTAGAAACTAAATGTGTCTTCTGTCAAACAGACACATACCGAGAATCCAAAACAACACACCTTCCACGTTCTGTGTGTGTGTTGCGTTAGGTCACGGCAGTTTCCTGTGGTGTCGCTATGACGACCAGCCACGCTCGCCTCACGCATGAGGCGGTACTATATCTGCAATGGAAAAAGGAGGACGGGGCAACGTGGCCGAGTCAAGCCGAGCCGAGCCGAGCCGAGCTGGTACTAGCAGTGGGTAAGCACCATAAGTGTACTCATCAGGGTCAGGTCAGGGACTGTCATGGATTTATTTATGTCCTGAGGCAATGTAATCAGCAAGTAATAATTAAAAGCGCGACAGACAGTTATGTTTCTGGGTATGGGCTGCTTGCCAAGATAACACAATGTTCACATGTGACAATCTTTTGGTTAAAGCACTAACTTTTAGGACTGCAACTAGTGCTTTTTTTTTTAATCTGTTGTTTATTTTCTTGATTAATCAATTAGTTGTTTGGTCTATAAAATGTGACCAAAATGACATCCTCAAATGTCTTGTTTTGTCCACAACTCAAAGATATTCAGTTTACTGTCACAGAAGAGAGAAGAAACTACAACATATTCACATTTAAGGAGCTGGAATCAGAGGATTTTTAATAATTACTAAAACTGATAAATTGGTCATCAAAATAGTTAATAATAATAATAATAATAATAATAATAATAATAATAATAATAATAATAATAATAATAATAATAGGTTAATTTAATAGTTGACAACAAATCGATTCATTCATTAATCTTAGCAGCCTCTACAAACCTTCACAAAAACTAAACTCTCTCTTATCCTTCAGTAGTCCAATGGAAAATCCCTGTCCATCTCTACAGCATTTTGTCTTTTCTGGGATGTTTGAATGATGGGATGGTTCTATTTTCAAGCAATTACAGGGACAGTATACACCCCAGTCTAAATGGACTTTGTCTCACCCTGCCCACCTGTTCCCCTCCAAACATCCTCCTGTAAACTTGTGCCTTTAGCTCGCTAAGTTCATTCGTTCAGAGGAAAGCTGTGTTTAGCACTTGTTTAGCAAGTTTTCAGACAGAAACCGGTTTATCAGGTTGCTATTATACACAACTTTGCTTTCAATGAACGTAGTAAATGGATTCCTGTTTTTAAAAAATGCAGGAGAAAAATGTGAGTGGATAAAAAAAACCAAAAAAAAAACACGGTTGGTGGAAGAGAAGCTTTAACTTGAGGAGTTTCCTTCAATTTCCTAAGATGAAGTGAAGCCAGAGAGAAAAAAAGGAGGGAAAAAGCAGCACTCTCTAGGCAGACGCTGCAGGCGTTTCATGATAGTAAACAACATGCTGGGCTGAAGCGCTCCCTCACACACCAGCCTACAGGAAATTACTCGGTTTGAAGCCAGCTGCCTCTGAAATGAAGCCCTTTGTCTCCTCCTCGCCTCACAGACGAAGCAGGCACTGGCTCTCAGTAAATGAAGTATGCACAAAATGTTTTGCTCAATTATGATCTGAGCATACCAGTTACACCATGTTTTGAACCATTATATTTTCAAATGACTGAATTGTGCTTAAGAAAAGTCTAAAAGAAATTAAACAGTAACAATACAATATCAAGTTTTGATTGGGGTTAAGTTCCTGATATGACCCAAAACGGTCACGGATATGGTTTGGTACATAACGGACTCAAAGACTGGAGAGTTGACAGGATGCCAGCCTTTATAAATTGAACCTCCAAACTACAACTCCAGCGACTAACTTCTTACATTGGTTGCACTGCAACTTTAAATGAAAGTGTGTGCCAACTGTGTGGTAGTGATGAATAAAGCATTCAGACTGGTATCCTCTTGTATTTATAACCAGACACGTTGCGGTGGGACAGAATGTCTAACCACTTAAGAAATAGTAGTGATCTCCTTAAGCCACTACAACTAGGGTTGGGTATCGTTTGGGTTTTTTGTGATACTCTACCTGTGCTAAGACGGTGCTGGTGCCTGAACCGATACTTTAAAAAGAGCACAAAACGACAACATTAAAGAATGGCTCGGTTTTTGCTAAGACCATATGGTCAAATTTAAATTTGAAATGTATTTAAAATGTAATAACAAAAAAGTATTTTACTAGTCAATTGCTGTTCAACAACAAAAAGAAGAACTACTACATGTCAGTGCAGATAGGCTACACTGTGTCTTCAGCTGCAGACTGTTGTACGTGCCGGTGTTGGAATCCTTTTGAGTGAAAAACAGGGACACTTTAGACTGCTGTTGAAGCCATCTACTATGCAAGGGTAGGCCAACGTTACCTGCTAAGTAATGTTAACTAGTCATATGCAGCGATGCTTCTGTTGCCTGTAACGTCCATTTTGGAGGACCAGATTGAAGCGCAGATATTTAAGTGGCACCGAAATGAGGCACCAAAATCTGCGTTGTCATTCAGTCCAGTAAATACCGGTCCTATAGAAACTGGTGTCATTTTGGCAACAGCCTTTGGTACCCAACCCTAACTACAACAGCTTTAATGTAAACATCCACAGGAAATATGTTTTTTAAACAGAGACAATTATTATGAAATAATTAAAAAAGTTAAATAATAAATAACACAGATTTCATAGTTAGGGCAATATAGGTCCAAATTAAATCATATCACATTATTAAAGTCTGAATAATAATTTAAATTTGTCGCAATGTGTCAAATCTCGGGCGAGCAGCAGCCTGGCTGTTCACGCCAGAAGAGCATTTCTCTGCCAATTAACATGGGATTCTGCTCCTCTGTTTTTATTCTGATCACATGTAGAGTTGTCTGTTGGCAGCACTTTGAGGCGCTTCAGCCTCCTGTCTGAACCCAACGCTACACACACACACACACACACACACACACACACACATCGGTGCAACCAATTCAAATGTTTAGTCGCCTGCGGAACATACTTCAATTCTAAGTTCCCACATTAACATTAAGTGGCGAATCAGAAGTTTGTTTAGTCTCGGCACTGCACTTTGAGCACTTTACACACACTTTGCACACAGTACGCTTATCCCAGCCAAGCCTCTCACTAGCTAGCATCATGGCCAATGCAGAGAAGCCAGAGCTTGAAGACCCTCCGTTATCATTAAGGTCTCCTGTTTGTGGTACACTTAGGTTTCCCGGTGAAATACAACGGACAAAATTAAGTGGATAAGATGAAAGTAGTGTGCCGACATTGCTCATTAGTGATCGGGATGTTTCTGGCAACACGTCAAACTTGCTAACTCACTTGAAAACGGCAACACGAGAATGTGTATATCACTGCTACAAGGAAACAAAGGAGAAAGGAACATAGGAGCGTAGTGCAAACGCGGCTCCCCTCTGCATTTTAACAGACTTTGCTGGTAATTCAGATCAGGCCCAAGCAATAACAAATCCCACTGGTGTTTTTATAGCAGCGGAGCTACGACCATATTCAGTTGAAAACACTTTTACGCTTTAAAAAACACACAGTGAAGGTGATTGAGCCCCAGTATGAAATTCCTTTTCGTCCACATTTCAGCCAGAAAGTCCTACCCCGCTATATTTGTTACAAATCATTTAAAAGTTTGTTAAAAATAATAATTGTAAACTGATTGTTATTTACAAAAGTTCATAATAAACAACAAGCACATTGTTTTGCTTCTTTACTTTCTTGTTGGGAGTTTTGCATTTGTTCCCCTAACTGTACCGAAAATGAACTGAACCGTGACTTCAAAACCGAGGTACGTACCGAACGTGATTTTTGTATACCGTTACACCCCTACCAGTGGAGAATGTGGACATGACATTGAAAAACTTTTAGATAACACTAAACTATGCAGCACCTTCATGCATAACACCAAACCAAAACTGGGCTACTTATTGTAATTCTTTGTCTGACCACAACATATCCACTGTCAAAGTGACTCTGAATGAACATCTGGGCCTAAAGCAACTCATTCAGCTGGCAGCAAATCAACAAAAATGTGAGGAATGCAAAGATGATATGCTCAACTTCAGTCGCAAGACGCTGCTGAGAGTTTCAAAGCATGCAATCAATGTGAGACACACAGAGAGAGGTTGTCCTACTCTGCGTCTGGCTCTCAGTGGGCCCTCTGCAGGGTTAGTCTGGATGGGAGCCAGGCTGTTTCATAATAACAGCAGTCTGAGCTGAAGAGAGCGGGAGAAAAGGAGGAGGGAACAAGGCGTCTGTGATCCCTCCTCTGCAGACCACACCCTGGGCTTTAAAGGCATAACTAAACTATGAGCTAAGAGCTCAACTCGACCTGAGCACTGTGGAGTAAACTCACCACAAAGACTGTCAGACTTTCCTTTACAACTCCTCACTAAAGCCTGGATGGAGTAGTTAGAGGGTGGGACATACCAGGACCTGTGGCTGCATGATGTAACTTGCTGCTTGGCTAAGTAACAATGAAGTGTGTGTGGTTAGCCATGATTTACTCTGCTAAGATCAACCACAACTGTTTGCTATATTGGTGTCACACATTCATCAGTTTACAGCTAAATCTTCTAAACCTCACCAACACAGACAGCTTTAAAAGGGGGGGAACCTAAATGCATGAAAAACAAAGTATTTGAGCCTTCAAAGTTCCCTCTGAAAAGCCTCTCTGACTTCTGTTAAACATTTCAAAAATGTCAGGAATGAATTTTTGGTCTGCATGGCCACCTCCACCTGCAGATCTTACCTGCAGCCTGTAATCATTAAGACATGTGAGCACCAGGTTTCACAAGATAAACATCAACACTACAATACCCCACTACTATTATGTGTGTACATGTGTGTCTTTCCACAGTCCTTGGCATTTTCTCACACACACACACACACACACACACACACACACACACACACACACACACACACACACACACACACACACACACAAATTCCTCTTCCTGAGAAAGAATTTCCTCAATAAAGAGAGCAAGCACAATAAGATAACAGTACTGCTGTAAAACTTCCCCCTGGTCTGCTATTTAAAGCTACAGTCTATCAGTATAAATCACAATATTGAGCCTTACACACAGTACAAAATCAAGAGGACAATTCTTAACTTAACATCAGGTGTTATTTCAAACAGCGAATACCAGATATTTAGTCTGGATCAACAAAACTACATTTCTAGGATAATTGCCTGACATCCGGCGCTTGAGCCACGACCGGATGTCCCTCACCTTCCTCTCTCTGTGTTGCCGTTCTCTCTTCGGGAAACAACAACAAACTTCAAGCTAGTAAGCTACACGCTGAAAATAGCAAGTTTTAAAGAAGATTTGAATCATGCAACAACTAGGCAGGCCTGCTTGTTTTTTTCAGGGAATGATTGTAAAGATTTACAAAGAATATGTTTAGGGCATTTCCTCTCTAACTGGGACGTTTTGGGAGCGACTGGTGGGATTGCTGTGGACGAAGTACATACGGAGATACACTGGTAAGAGCTAATGGGGTTTAACTATGTATCCAGCTAATTTAAATAGCTCACGTTACTGTACAGTGTGAACATTTTAACTTAATTTAATATTGTATGTGGCGTTTTCTTTTGTGGGGTGCACATGTTTTATTAAAACAAGTTCCTTCCTGAGACTATTTTGCAGAGGTACCGCCCATCATTGCTGCGTCTGGAGCTTAGACCCCGCCCCCCAAGCCGATTGTGATTGGTTTAAAGAAATGCAACTAGAAGTGAAGAGACTACCATATATATAATGAGTGGGACTATTGTTGTAGGCTGTCGTCTTCTAAATTGATCATGAGACAAAATGCTTCAGGATCTGGCTAAAGCATTTCCTGGGGAAAGCCTGTACTGAGCATACTAATGGACAGAAGTGGAGCATAATGGTGCAGGGGGAATTATGAAAATTTAAGACACATTTTAATACATTCTTTTTGCTTAAAAACTGGTTCACTGTTGAAATACAATGTACAGGCTGTGCAGCTACTGTCCACCAAGACAGAGCAGCTACAAACTTGAGCAGAATCTTTCAAGCTTGGGAGTTTTATAAGCAGAAAAAAGGTTTAGAATGGAGTATTTCTTTAGAACGAAGAAGAAGCTTCAGCAAATGAGTATTAACCTCCTCTTCCTCTATGAGTAAACTGGTTTGAAGGTGGCGTGAAGATGCCTGTAGAGGTCTTCAAACATATTTTCTGTTCATTGTAATCAATACCTAAACTGGGTTCTAATCATATTCTAATCTAATATAAGTATCATTGGGTGATGTTTGGCTGACTTAACAATTGATCAAAGAAATAATCAACAGCTTAATTGATATGAAAAAATAATTGGCTGCAAACTCCAAGTTCGAACTGAGAATGACATGATGGGATGTCCCTTTATTCTGTTACTGTAACTGTGCTTGGTGATGTCCCATCAATGCAGAACATAAAAAACAATTGATTTCACATCTCACTTAGATCTTTTGACCTAAGATATAAGACTCTCAGTTACTGTCTAGAAACAAAAACTTTGAAAACCAGCACTTTGGCTTTCTACTTCACATTAGAACATATCTAGATCACACCATGTTAGGTAGGGGTGGGGGGGGGAATCAAAAAATCCTATCTAGATTTGTTTTGCGACGATTTTTAAAATCAATTCTTTTCCCTAGAATCAATATTTTTTTTACCAATGATTCACCTAAAATATTTTGTGTTCATATGGTACCGCCGTCGGTGACTACATCATATCCGTCTGGCACAAAAGAGCGAAAGCAGAAAATGGCAAAAATCCATGTTACTGTATGTACTTCTTACAAATGAAATAAATGTCAGATTCACATGCAATGTGAATTCTTTTTAGAAAGCAATTCTTTTTTAGAAATGTCTCATGATATATTATCTCTAGAAGTGTTTCAACTTGTTTTGTTAAAGTAGGTAAAGAAAATCACAATATTCAATACTACTGAATCGCAATACTACTAGAAACGCAATGAATGAAAATCACAATACAAATCAAATTGGCACCCATGTATCGGGAAAGAATCAAATCGGGATAAAAGCATATCGTCCCAGCCCTAATGTTAGGTGATGTCAACCAACAGTAAACCTGGGTTTAATCACCATCAGGGTCAGTGCACCACCTCCCAGCATTCCTCTTCTACACCTTTACATGATCTCGCAGTCATACCATATACTTTACAATT